>NC_138076.1:50883647-51061147 GCF_964212035.1 Myotis nattereri | reverse complement strand
TCGCTCTGGACCTCCATACATAACCACAGCACGCCACTCTTTGTACTTTACACCCTCTCACCGTGCCTCTAAATGGGAAATTGCTCCGTGAGGCTTGTCACATATTCAGCTTCTCCCAGAAGCAGGGGGCAATCAGATCTGGAGTTCCCACATTTTATGGGGATTTTATCACTCCACTTAAATCTTCACTGAGATTTCAATAGGAGTATTGCACTACTCTGTAGGTCTCATCTCTGCTTCTAAATTACTTCCTTCACCAGAAAAATGTAAATAATTTTTAAGGGTGGTCTGTTGTTTTATTTATTATCTTTCCAGGCTATCTTTATGGCGTAACCATTATGAGCTTATTCTTGCAGAGTATAGCATTTTAAATTGCAAAGTAGTTCTTTCTCATCAAAAGTGTTGGCTTTAAAATAGCTACTTTAGGGGAAAAAAGCTATTTTAGAATATGGAGTGATAAATCTTACTTTTTCCTTCTTTCTGACTTCTTTTTAAATATCATCCTCTTATTAATAAATGATATTGAAGCATTGAATGCAGCTGATTGATTCAATGCAATAAGGCAGATATAGAGGGGAAAGATTGAAGAAACAGTGAAAATTTGAGATTAATGCCAACATGTATTTCAACCACATTTGCCTTTTCATTGTCTATAATTTAGTTATCTGTTTTTTAGGTTCATCCTTAATGTACAGTACAATAAGTCACTCTTAAATTTTTAACTATTTATTACTAGAGGCCTGATGCATGAAATTCATGCAAGGGTAGGCCTTCCCAGTCCCAGCTTCCAGGGCCCTTGCAGCCCCGGCTGCCTTGCAGCCTTGCCCCCCCTCCTGCACCTGCCTTGGCCTGCTGCTGGTGATGACACAGAGTCATCAATCCCCTCATGGACTTTAATAGGGTCAAATGATTTCTAGATTATTATGGAGTTGTTATTTTTGAGAGCTCCTCAAATCAGTTCATTGATACATATTTTCTCCTTGTCCTCTCTCTTTGTTAAAAATTTGTGATGCTCAAGAAATTATATTTATGTGTATGTATATACTATATATATATATCAAATTGAGTCCTTACAGATTTTAAAATTATTTTTTTCACTTAGAATTAGAGGGTGGTCCCTTGGGTATGGAGTTCTAGGGTCAAAATATTTTTTTCTTACACTTTACCAAATTTATATATTTGTTCTCCTCTATGAGTATTTTAGAATATTACTATTTATTTATTTATTTATTTATTTATTTATTTATTTATGTATTTATTTATTTAAAATACATTTTTATTGATTTCAGAGAGGAAAGAAGAGGGAGAGAAAGATAAAAACATCAATGATGAGAGAGAATTATTGATTGGCTTCCTCCTGCACACCCCACATTGAGGATGGAGCCCGCAACCAGGGTATGTGTCCTCCTGGTTTATAGGTTGACACTCATCCACTGAGCCACACTGGCTGGGCTCCAGTAATAATGATTAAAAAAGGACTGCTAGTTAATGAAATCCATAACAAGTAACAGGCCCGGTAGATGAATAACTGATTATTGTCCTGGATTTGTTTTATTCAGGTGTTAGAGTACAGTTTTATTTCTGAACAACTGACTGAAATATTGTATGCATACCAAATTCTAGTCATACACTGTTTCCACACCTTCTCTTTTCCAGAGGCTTCACTGAAATATTACTTTGTGCCACCAAACCTTATTTCCCCCGAAGTTTCTGTTACTCATTTATCTATTTAAAACTGACTTTCCTGCAACACATTCTATTTGAAATGCTTCCCAAACTTAAAGCAACCAGTTTGCTAAACAATTTTAGAGAAAGAACATTGTTTGAAAATTACGTAATATTTTAGTTGAAGTTCTGCTATTGCTTCAAAATATCACCCTGTTTTCACATGCTGTTACACTTTCCTTCTTTCATAAAGGAAGACATAATGACAGGCCTTGCCTGAACTCTCACAAGGTTCAGTACAAATGGTGGCCCACATACCATATGCACAAATATATCAAAGTTACAAGTGAAGTTAACAGGTTGTGAAATAAAGATAACAGGTTATCTTTCTACTTCGACAAATGCACCTTCATAAAGTCCTGGATAGTCAGGTTTGCGTTTGAAAATACTGGATTTCTTTCAGTGCCAGAAAGGTGTCTCTCTCCATGGTACCAGGGAGACAGCCAGCCCTGGCCTCTGGCCTTTCCATTCCTGGCGCCCTCCTGCAGTAGGAGAATCCTTGAACACATACTGGTGGACCAGTTGCCTACAAGACCAAATGTTGTTCATGTACTCAGAAAGCAGGTCCTTTTGGTCACTATCAATGAGGACAGGCCTGGGTATAAGTCCATGCAGACTTGAATAATTGTCTCAGAGCCAATTGAATTCAGAATTTCAGTCTGAGGCGCCCAGGGCATGATGAACAGAATTGGAGGTAGGGGCTCTCAGTGGGAATGTTCCTGTGGCCTATGAGGAGGGGTGTGTGTAGAAATGGAATCCAGTAAGGCTCCCAAGAAGGTGGCTGATGCATTTGACAATTTGCCAGGGAAGTAGAAAGTAGTGCCGTGTCATGCGGGGGCACTTATGTTGATGAAGCGGTAGCCTCCCAGTGCAATACGGGTAAATTATCCCAATATCAGGGGACAGAAACTCACAGATGGATTTAAGGTAAATGAAACATTTAGTTTATCAACTTAAATTGAAACGCACAGAGAAAAGTAAGGAGAAAGATATTGGGGAGGTAAATATACATAGAAAAATGTATTCATTGTTAAAATAATCACATTGTCTGAATCCTGAGTTATGTAATGTTCATATGTTTTCTCACTCACTTCCTTCTCTCCCCACCATCGGCTTTTCTACAGATAGTTTGGTTACAAGAAGCAGAGTTGAGGTTTGAGCAAAGGGGCCCCAACAGATGGCCAATGATACATTCACATTTTCTATTATAATAGGTAAAAATATGCCTTGCCAATAGCTGCAGTTTGCCAATTATCCTGCTGAGTAGTTATGAGTTTTAGCTTCATTTTTGGGGCTGAGCACATATGGGCAGAATGCGACCATACTGAGTCTCACCAATGGGTGGCCAATTTAGGGGAGACATAGCTGTTGGCCCAGATGTGACATAATCATGACTTGTTTTTTTCATGTCTATTAAAAGAGACACATTTCTTACATCAAATTTTCTCTTTATTAGTATTATTCTTGTTGTTTTTTATATTTAACTTACTGTACATTGAACAAACTTCTGGAATCTAAGTCTCTTATGCCACCAGCACACTCTATACTTAAAGCATCCGATGAGAGCATCTACTAGTATATATCATGAGCTAATAAATTACTTATTATTTATGTTTTTTTTTCTTATGAGTTTCACGCTTCTAATTTTTTTCTCATTGTTTATAACAAAACTAGATATTTCCAACTAGTACAGTGGTCGGCAAACTGCGGCCCCTTGAGTGTGGCTTTTCCACAAAATACCACGTGCGGGCGCACACATACAGTGCGATTAAAACTTCGTGGCCACACTCAAGGGGCCAAAGAGCTGCATGTGACTCGCGAGCCGCAGTTTGCTGACCACTGAACTAGTACAGCAATTTCACATCACATCTTGAGATTTCCATATCCTTTAATAGTAATAACTGGTTTTGGAATAGATTTAATGATAAAATCCTTCATTTTGTCATATAAGTAAAAAAATAAACTATGGCATTTTAAAAACATTTTTTAGAAGATATTACAACTTAAGGTGGAATAAAATCTAAACATGCTACAAAATTGTGGAACTACTTTGTCCTTATTTTTCTTCTTCTAATCCCTTGACTATATTTTTCTAATCTGCTATTAAGTCTATAGCCAAAACAAAACACAACATTGCTTTGAAATAGACAATAAAGTAGTCAATAAAAATAATCAACATCCTGAGTTTTCCTTTTTTTAAAAAAAATATCCTTTATTGATTTTTTTACAGAGAGGAAGGGAGAGAGATAGAGAGTTAGAAACATCGACGAGAGAGAAACATTGATCAGCTGCCTCTTGCACACCCCCTACTGGGGATGTGCCCGAAACCAAGGTATATGCCCTTGACAGGAATTGAACCTGGGATCCTTGAGTCCCCAGGCCGACGCTCTATCCACTGAGCCAAACCAGTTAGGGCCTGAGCTTTTCTTTGCCATTTACTCTGAAATGTTCTAATGGAGAAGTACAAGTTTAAAAAAGAAAAGGAAAATATCAAACTTAGCTCTGTCACTCTGCTTTAGCAAAGGTCAAATTTCAGCAGATGAGAAATGTTTTAAATCGGAGCCAATGTAGATTTTATATAAAATATGTTTATTGTTCCTTTTAGTAATAAAATAAATAAAGATAATTTTATACTTAGTTCATCAGTGATAAGCATTTCTGTAGTTGTAATTCATGGCATGTTTTTATTCTAAATACTTATCAGATTCTATTAAACATTGTTTCTTTCCATTTTACCTTTCAACTAGATGTGAACAAATAACTTTTGAATATTTAGCAGTTTCTGTTTTCCAGAAGATCCTCATTAGACCATATTTAGCTAAAGCTGTTCATGTAGTAAATGAATGTCTGCCATTCAGAACTAACACCCGGCAACAGAATGCTACAAAAACTTCTTCTATTTTTACTGCAATAATCATATTTTAAGTTCATAGAGTTTTGCAATTATTTATAATAAATTCTTATACA
Source organism: Myotis nattereri (assembly GCF_964212035.1). Classification (NCBI taxonomy): domain Eukaryota; kingdom Metazoa; phylum Chordata; class Mammalia; order Chiroptera; family Vespertilionidae; genus Myotis; species Myotis nattereri. Next base: position 51,056,455 of record NC_138076.1, on the reverse strand, counting down.
ATTAATTGATCACAATTTACATGAGGTGATTCTTTATTTGGGTTCTTATTTGCATTAATTTACACCCATATATTCACATGCAAATAAGCTTTGTATAATTATTTGTGTGGTAGAAAATGGCAAAATCAAGATTTATTAGTATAATTAGAACCAGTTCAATAGCAGATGTTAGTTTAATTCTTTAGTTCTTTAGTTTACTTCTTTTCTATGATAATTCTGGAGTAGGGAAGCAAACTAAATCTACTTCATATTTTAGAGTACATTATCATCTTTAGTTGTAAAGCCTAATCTCTTGTGTTGTTGAGGGAGTATAAATTATGGGTTCTGGGGATACTGTAGTGAACAAAACCACCATATTCTCTGCCATTATTCTAGTGGTAGAGACAGAAGAATGACAATAGACTTTTAACCTATGCCAGTCAGTAATAAGTGCCTCAGAGAAAGATAACGGTGAGGTGATGTGAAATGCTGGGGCAGGACAAAAGTGCACCATGCTAAGTGTCCGGTGGTCCAGTGACCGGTCGACTGTTCAACCAATCAAAGCTTAATATGCTAATGCTATGCTAAGGCCACTCAACTGCTCACTATGATGTGCACTGATCACCAGGGGCTGACAGTCGACTGGTCGATCAGTTGCTATGATGTGCACTGACCAAGAGGGGGCAGACAGTCAACCGATCGACTAGCCGCTATGACCTGCACTGACCACCAAGGAGCAGATTCTCCGACTGGTAGGTTAGCTCGCTGCTGGGGTCTGGCCGATTGGGACTGAGTGAGATGGGCTGGACACACCCTGGAGCCCTCCTGCTGTCCCTCCCCAATCAATCGTGCACCGGTGGGGTCCCTCAGCCTTGTCTGCACACTCTCACAATCCGGGACCCCTCAAAGGATGTCGGAGAGCCGGTTTCAGCTTGATCTCACAGGTCACTTCCCTCAGGAGGGTGCCAGATGCAGGGCTCATGGCTGGTGAGCATTGCTGCAGCAGCATGAGCCTCTCACAATCCGGACTGATTGGGTGCGAGCCTTGGGCAGGTGCAGTGGGGTCAGGATGAACGGGAGCAGCAGGTAGGAGCTGCAGGCAGTCTTGGACTGTGGGTTTTAGCCTGATCCCCACAGACCACCCCGAGGGACCCCACCAGTGTATGAATTCGTGCACCAGGTCTCAAGTAACAATAAAAATAATAACAGTAATTGTTTTAAAGGATAGAACTGATTGTTGTCTAGAAAGAGCTCTAGTGTGAGTGATATATCAATAATAGAATGTTTAATATAATGTGGCTGATGCATCAAGATGGAGTTTTAGAAGATGAAGCCATAGAATGAGGATGGGAAAATAAGATTAAAACCTTAGGACATCGAAATACTTTGGCTTTTACTCTCATTGAAAAGGGGAAATTAGGTGCTCACAAATATACTAAAATTGGAATAATACAGAGAAGATTAGCATGGCCCCCGTTCAAGGATGACACACAAATTTGTAAAGCATTCCATATTAAAAAAAAAGGGAGGGAGAGATTTGTATGGATTAAAGCAAAGAAGAGACACGCTTTCTCCTCAGTTTTTAGTAGGTCATTCTGGTTGCATTGCAAAGAAGAGACTCAGCAATGAATGACAGAAGCATGGATACCAGGTAGGCACTTTTGCAAAAATCCGGGTGAGGTATTGCACTATCCAGACCAAGATTAAAGTAGTAGAGGAGGAGGTAGGTTTGTAGATATAAAGTACATGGATCATAAGCCCAATATTGTAAAAGTTGCATAATCTCTTCTAGTTTCAGTGTCCTCATCTATAAATTAAGATTGTATATGCAAAATGGAGGTAATATATGTAAAGTGTAAGAAAAAATACTGAAGTAGAATACAAGTTAAATAATTTATTAACTTTGTTTAATATTGCATGTGGATAGAAAAGCAGATGAAATAAATAGGAAAATTAAATATGATAAATATACTTAAAACCACTGAATTGTACACTTTTTTGTTTTTGTTAATTCTCACCTGAGGATATTTTTCTATTGATTTTTAGAGAGAGTGGAAAAGAGAGGGAAAGAGAGAAAAACATCTATGTGAGAGAAACACATCTATTGGTTGCCTCCTGCATGTTCCCGGGACAGGGCCTGGGCCAGGGACGAGCCTGCAACCAAGGTATGTGCCCTTGACCAGAATCGAATACAGGATCCTTTAGTCTGCAGGCAGACGCTCTATCCACTGAGCCAAACCGGCTAAGGCTGAATTGTACACTTTTAATCAGATAAGTTTTATAGCACATGAATTATGTCTCAGTAGTAAAATGAAACAAAAGGAATTGGGCGGGGGTTAATACTTTTTTGAATGTTCCTTTTCATATAGATTTTTTAAAGCCATATTAATGTTTTACATACTAAAAATAAAATAAAAAGAAAACTAAAAATGGAATTAAAATATAAATAAACAAATTAACTAAATTTCAAGTGAATAACATGACCATACAACACAGAAGAAGGGAGGAGCAATTAAGGTAACTTTGGAACACAACATTTGGCCACCTTACCCTAAGGTTAAAGCCAAAAAGGACAGTAAACAAATATTGTACTTGAGTCAGTACACTTGTTACTAACAAATGTGATTTAACAATTTTGAAATTATTTTAGTATATTTCAATATTGAGCAAATAACTAGATATATTGTGGCTAAATAAGTTAGAGGTAGCCACTTATATGGCTTTAGATGTAAATATAGCAAGAAAGAGGTAGATATAAAATAATAAGATTTTAAAACAAAATAGTAAATACTATTTTAACTTTTATTCTCATAGTTTCAATTACATTTTATTTTTTATGGTCTACATTTCTCCCATTTCTCTTTAATATTTAGCAGTATTTTTATCGCATAAAATCACTTAACAATGAGATATCTTTGATGACTATTTTACCACAAATCTTTTTGTTATATTACTAGAATTTACATTTCTACTCACTGAAATACAAGGGATTTTATTTATATATCACTACAATATATGGTAGAGTATAATGAGAAGCTAGCAAATATAATGTCAGTTATATTTCATACTTCTGTGATTTTTAAAATCCAGAAATGATGATATAATAGGATGTCAAGAGGTTTTCAAAAAATAGCTCTATAGAATAGCATTTCTTGTATGAATTTATATTGATACCTTAAGAATATATTATGTTCTGAGATGTTAGGCAATAATATCACAAAGCAAAACAAACAATAAGAAGTAACAATTAAAAATCTAAAACATGAAGACAAACATCAACATTCAAGAGATACAGATTCTAGTAGTTCACAGAACTCATTTTATTTCATTTCTCAGTATATTACTTTGAAATAAAAACATTTCCTGACCTGCCTTGATGGCATAGTCATTCTTAGTCACTCTCTATCTTATATCCTTTTATGAAAATAACAACTTGTCACTGCATTCTTTTTGGTTTAAAAAGTGTGTGTGTGGGGGTTGACGGGGGGAGAAAAAAGTGACATACACAGGTATTTAAACATCAATGCAGTAAGAAAACACAAAGCATTATGAGCTTGGCTACCTAGAGAAGATAGGTGGGAACTGGGCAAAGAGGACACCAGCAATGCAGAGTAAAGTGAAATCACTGTTCTGAGTGCCCCCCTTTTGTACAGTTCAGACTTTTGGAACCTTGAAAATGGTTCACATCTTCAAATAAAGAAGGTAATTATAATAAACAACAATTGGGGAACAATACTTGAAGTGAAATACGAAGAAGAACAAAGTAGCTAACCATATTTTAAGTGACTTACATAACAGCAACTAAGGATAGATGCATGAGTAAAAGTAACCAATAAAAAGTTTGCGCACTGTATTTAATCTATTTATTTTTATGTTTTGTAAAATATTTTTTATTGATTTTAGAGAGAAAGGGAGAGGGAGAGAGAGAGATAGAAACATCAATGTTGAGATAAAATCATTTTTTGGCTGCCTCCTGCACACCCCACACTAGGGATGAAACCCACAATCCAGGCATATGCCCTGACTGGGAATTGAATTGTGACCTCCTGGTTCAATCACTGAGCCATGCTGGCCAGGCAACTTTATGATCCTTTTATATTGAAACTAGAGGCCCGGTGCATGGATTCATGCACTGGTGGGGTCCCTCAGCCTGGCCTGTGGGAATCCGGCTGAAACTGGCTCCCTGACATCCCCTGAGGAGTCCTGGATTATGAGAGGGCAGTTCTCAAGGAATTGGGCTCCCTCCTTTCTAGTTCCGAGTGCATCACCCAAGAACTGGAGCTGCCAAGTGACCGCAGCTCCTGCATTGGGTGTCTGCCCCGTCGTGGTCAGTGCCATCATAGCTACTGGCGGGTTGGCCAGTCGGCCGGTTGCTTAGGCATTTATATATATACTAGAGGCCTGTTGCACGAAGAGATTTGTGCAGTAGGCCTTCTTTCCCCTGGCTGCCAGCACCAGTTTTCCTCTGGCACCCGGGACCCAGACCTTCACTCTGTCCACCACCTTCCATCTTCGCTCTGGACACAGTCTTCGCTGTGGCTGGAGCCTTCAGTCTTTGCTCCTCGCTCCAGTGGGAGTCTTCAGTCTCCAGCCAGAGCTGCTCCTGTAGCTCCTTCTGTCCCCCACCCACCCCTCATAGCTTGATCGCTGCTTCACCTGCAGACCTCCTGACGGGCTCCTGGGTTCCAGGGGGCCTCCTTGCCTGCAGCCCGGCTTTCTGATCACGATCATGGCCGCAGGGTCCCACCGCCCAGGGCTACACACAGGGGTCCCAGTTGGGGACGGGACTTAGGCGGTGCGTTCACGCCACCAAGCTCCAGCACCCAGGGTCCCAGCTGGCAGCGGGCTTAGGCGGCACACGGGGGCCCGAATGGTGGCTCGCACTGGTCCACCCTGCCTGCAGTATGCAAATTAGCCGCCATCTTTGTTAGTGGTTAATTTGCATATCATGCTGATTATCCAATGGGAGGCTTAGCTAAGGTATGGTCAATTACCCTGTTTGTCTATTATTAGATAGGATAGATACTTGGGGTACAAGGTCTCAAGTGTACAACTCAATAAAACATCATCTGCACACTGCATCATGTGCCCCTTGCCACAAGCACACTCTCTTTCTGTCCCCATTTCCCCCCCTTTTCCCGCATCCACCAACCCTCCACCCCCCTTTCCCTCTGGCTATAACCACACTGTTGTCTGTGTCTATTACAAATGTGTATAATACCAAGTGCTGGCAAGAATATAGGTTTATAGAAACATTTATTAAAGGAAGGGAAGTGCAAACTAAAATAATTTTCTGACATCACTTTGTCCAATCAGAAAGGCATGTGCTTTATACTTATAATTCCTATTTCTGGATTTACTCTTTAGTGAAATTCTTATAATTTTATTAGTAGGTATACACAAATATATTCATATTATTATGGCTTTTGGTAACAGGTAATTGAGTAACCTAGAAACCTGTCACTAGATGACTGAAGAAGTAAAATGTGGTTGATGTATATTGTGAAAAATTGCAAAAAATAGAACTACATAGATAATTCATTTAAATGTCTGGCTGAAAAATATATGATTTATAACAGTATCTTTTGTGTAAAATATAATCAAGTAGCTGTGAAAAATGCAAATCCTACCTAAAGTCCCTATGAGGGGAGAGCAGTAAGACTTGGAAAGAACAAAACATTTACCAAAAAAAGAGAGAGCAAAAAGTAGCAGGAACCTAACATTGCCTGCTGATGCTAATCTTTGAATTGAGGATTATAATAAGTTAATATTACAAATTGATGTCTAATTAAAATATAATCACCATCCAAAGAAACTATAAGCATTTCTGGTGTTTTTGTTAAAATCATTATCGTACAGATGTTCTCTTCTAGTTGTTAAAATCAAAATTCTATTTGATAATGTATTTATTTGATGGTTTCCAACTATTCATTGTATAGTATTTAAAAATTAAAGAAGAGCCAATAGAACATTTTATTTTTTCCAAAAATAAGAATACTTATTAAGACGTTTGTGGCATAAGACCCAGTTTTGATAAGAGAAATTTTTCCTGCACTGGCACATTTTATTTATTATTTGTATTTTTTTTTAAATATATTTTATTGATTTTTTACAGAGAGGAAGGGAGAGGGATAGAGAGTTAGAAACATCGATGAGAGAGAAACACTGATCAGCTGCCTCCTGCACACTCCCCACTGGGGATGTGCCTGCAACCAAGGTACATGCCCTTGACCAGAATCGAACCTGGGACCCTTGAGTCCACAGGCCGACACTCTATCCACTGAGCCAAACTAGTCAGGGCATTATTATTTGTATTTTGTAATATTTTTACTTATTTCAGAGAAGAAGGGAGAGGGATAGAAGGATAGAAACATCAATGATGAGAGAATCATTGATTGGCTGCCTCCTGCACACCCTCTACTGGGGATCAAGCCTGCAACTTGGGCATGTCCCTTGACCAGATTTGACCCTGGAGCCCATCAATCCACATGCCAACACTCTATCCACTGAGCCAAATCATCTAGGGCTGGAAAGGCATATTTTAAACTTGACTTTATTTTTTCAAAATAAATGATAACATTAAATGACATTTTTAGTGCCCAAAATATATTTGCTAGTGTTGAAAAACAAAAGCATCTTAGATAGAATTTTGGGAACATAAAATGGATTGAATTGCGTCTCTCAAACCACTAAAACTTCATAGATAGAAAGTATGGCTAACATTTCAGGTGTTACTTTCATCAACCAACTAAGATGCAAAAATCAGACTTTCCCAAAACATGATTCCATGGAACATAGATGCCTTCTGGAAATAAGTAATGTATATTTAAATACCTTTGGGAAAATGAAGTACCTCAATTTCTGAATATTCAACATTATTATAAAACTAGAGGCCTGGTGCACAAAATTCATGTGGGGGAGGGGAGTCCCTCAACCCGGCCTGTGCCCTCTTGCAGTCTGGGACCCCTCAGGGATGTCCCATTGCCGACTTAGGCCTGATCCCCCAGGCCTTGCAATCTGGGATACCTAGCTCCATACCGCCTGCCTGCTTGCTGCTCCTTACCGCTTGGCTCGCTGCTCCTTATTGTTGCCGCGGGAGCGGGAGAGGCTCCTGTCACCACCGCTGTGCTGGCCAGCTGTGAGCCCAGCTTCTGGCTGAGCGGTGCTCCCCCTGTGGGAGAGCACTCACCACCAGGGGGCAGCTCCTAGATTGAGTGTCTGCCCCCTGGTGGTCAGTGCGCATCATAGTGACCAGTCGTTCTGGTCGTTCCGCTGTAATGGTCACTTAGGCTGTTATTATATAGATAATTCCTGAACTATCTAAATTAACCTATATACTTTTATAATGCATACCTTTTCAAATGCATTTGTTGTTTCAATTACATTTATTCAAGTATATTAATATTTTAATACCTCAGTATTTTGAATATATGAAATGTTTTAAAATATAAAAATTTAATAACTAAAATTTTAAATATTAAGACAGAAGCTGATAGAGAAATAGAATGAAAAGAATCACAGCTAGCTCAGAGCACAGAAAAAGAAACTACGTAGATAATTTAAAGCTCAACCATCTCATTTGCAGAAAAAATAACTCAATGTTCCTATTCAATTCAAGAAATGTCAGAAGTATCATCTTCATATATGAAGGTCAACATATTTTATTTGTAGCTGCTTGCCCCTAATATAATTCTGACTTCTTTGCTTCAAAGAAAAATCCATAGATGCTATAAATCAGAGTTTTAGTAAATGACTAAATTTCAGCTACAGATTTATGAGATGAAAATGTAACTATTAGTCACATACACTCAAGATATAGATCCTTTCTTCAGGAGATTCAACCAACTTACCTTAAAAGTTTAAATCATTTTGGAAAATTTTCTATATTTAATTAAAAAATTGAATTAAAACCTTAAGAAGTATATTTCAACTAATCCAAAATTTGAACACTTGTAGTATATTTATTTTACATACAACTCTATTAAAGGGAATATTTAACAATTCATTAAAAATTTAATCAAAAGAAATACTTAAGAGTTTTATATTGCAAAAATGTTTGATTGCAAATGTATTCATGCAAAATGTATATACATTTATTACTTGCAATTTTTTTAAAAATATATTTTATTGACTTTTTACAGAGAGGAAGGGAGAGAGATAGAGAGTTAGAAACATCAATGAGAGAGAAACATCGATCAGCTGCCTCCTGCACATCTCCCACTGGGGATATGCCCGCAACCCAGGTACATGCCCTTGACCGGAATCGAACCTGGGACCCTTCAGTCTGCAGGCCGACGCTCTATCCACTGAGCCAAACCGGTTTCGGCTATTACTTGCAATTTTGATTATTTAAAGCATGCATCTCAATTTATAACTTTAAAATTAATAATATGTAAATAAAGATTTTAATTGCACTCTATAAGCTTAAATTATTATACCTGTAGTTAAAAAATATTTCGGCTAATAAATTAAAGGTACTTCCACGAATACATGGGTAATTACATTATTGAGAAGTCTAGGACAAGTTTAAAGTATATTAAGTGAGTTTTTCTTATTAGATTTAAGAAAATTCAGCAAATGTACTCTAGTAACTTGGTTATAGATTATATGTACCTGAAATAAATGAACTAAAATACAAATCAAATAATAGAAAAAACTGTCCCTGATTATATGCAATGCAATAGTAGAATTTTTAGCTGACAGTACCAGCTATTTTATTCTTTTACTCTTTATGTTTAGAATCTTGAAAAAATATACTTTAATGTGGGAATATGTATAGTATTTTTAAAAATCTTAAATATATTTTATCTAGGTTATTTTGCTGTGCTTTCTCTTATGCATACAGTTGATGAGTCCTACCTTTCCTGTGACCCTAACCCCAGTATTAATAGGTGATGAAAACCACCCTGCTTGCTCGTGCAGGGGGCTACCTGCAATATTAGTAGCCATTCTATAATGCCATTTCTCCAAGAATTAAAATAGAACATAGCTAGTTACTTAGATAGACAGATAAGCTTTTAAAATATGGGGAACAACTGATTTCACTGAGTATAATACAAAGATGTGGGGAAAAATATAAACCTGATCAGTGAGATATTTATTAGCACTTTAATCCATTTTGAAATGGGGGTTTATATTTGAAAAGAGTTTTATTTTTATGTTAATTCTATACCTAAAATTAATTTCTCAGGCTATCTTGCCAATTGGCTTCTGGCCAAGTTATGGTAATTAAATGCATAGAGATGAGATGATTGGAGAACTGGGAGGAGGAGAAACCAGGACATGTCTTTCAGGATTATGGTTGCTTTCAGACATCTGCCGTCTACAATGCCAGGTCCTACAGGGCAGCTTCCATCATGGTTCTAGTTCCAGGTGAACACCCAATACAAAATGTTCCATGGAAGTAGATTTTATGAGGTAGTTTACCACGCAGATTGTGTTAGTGTGTAAAGCACCCCTGCAAACAATCCTGTGGAAGAAGAGACAGGAAGCAGGAGTGGGCAGATTGACTAGCTAAGCTGTGGTGTAGACCCACTAACAATCTTGACTGACTGCATGGGGAGATTTGGAGCTATAACATTCCTTCAGTGTTATCCTGACTGGGCCAAGATGATCATTCTTTATGTGCTCATTTAATCAGTTATTGGATGTTGGTTTTGTGGGAAGAGATGTGACTTTGGGAGAGAAAAGACTGGGCACCTGAAAAATCTCAGAAGGACTTTCAACTGAAGACAGTCTGCTTAGAGCCCATCTAGCATTTGGGACAACTGGTTCTTCACTAAAGGGAAATCTGGGGAATGGATCCGTGTTCAACAAAGACCACTCTTAGTGTCAGTTTTTCCAGAATTCTGAGAAACATCTCTTTCTGGAAGATAGATAGGACATGAATCATATTGGGTTGAACTACTAATCCGATTGCTGGTCTCAGGGCCAAAGTTGAAACACATCATTTCCGGCCTCCTACACCCATGCTAGACTCCCCCCACCCTAAGTTATAACAACAGCTGGTGTATCAACGCTTTAGCTAGAGATGTAATCAAACCTTCATTTCTGTGAGATTTGAGCCCCCAGCACCATTCCTTCCTGCAGTTGCTATACTTCTGCATTTGCTGTCAAAAGATGTTCAAGAGCTGTTCAAGAGAATCACCGGGTACCTAATACCTTCCCCATCCCTTTCACTGTGTGACTGCAGCCTTTTCTCCTGATGATCAGAATCAATTCCCCAGCCTGGATGATGACTCCTCTTCATACAGGGAATGTGATGTGTCCATCTGGCAATTACAGCTTATGATTTACTCCCTCTTTATGCATCTTCTGACAGTAGAGTTCCCCCTTTGTGAAGCAAAAAATTCTGAATTTGCAGATCCTAAAATTATAGTCAGTAAAAGAGTCCTAAGAATGTGGATAAGTAGAGCTTCTCTTGTTTCCAATTTCTTGGTTCTTGGACCCCACAGTTCCTTCTGGAGAACTACTATATAAAAATGTATATGGAATGCATCTGCGTATGTATAAGTACAAGTATGTTACAACAGAATTCAGTCTGTCCTGAAGGTTGCTCCATCTCACTAAAGTATTGCCTGTAGGGTACATCTTCTGCACACATTATATTAGGTTGAGAACTTCTGAATAGTGTTTTGGATCCCAAGATCATGGGGCCACACCCAGCAGTTGGATAAAGTGAGAATACTGGACAGATAGGATTATAAGGGGGATCCCATGTTAAGCCAAATACTAAATCAGGCTCTAGATAGTTGTGCTGGCTGAGGTCCTGTGGGCAGGAAAGCAAAACTCATGCCTGCATTAAGGGTTTACCTCTGAGAATGAATCACTGTCTCATGGTGTCATATCAGGACTCACCCTTGGTCCCCATTGAGTTGTACAGTCAGCAGTAAGAAACCAGAGTTCTTTCTGTTCTCTGCCATGTGAAGACACAGATTGAATACGGTCATCCACAAGTCAGGAAGAAGGTTCTCACCAAACATTGAATCTGACTTGGGACACCTTGATGATCTTGGACTTCCAAACCTCCATAACTATGAGAAAAAAATCTTTGTTGTTTAAACCACCCGGTCCATGGTAATTTGTTATATTAGTTCTCGTGGTCTAAGACATTGAGGCACTTGAAATTATTTAGATTTCTTTCTTGATTTATTAATGTTTTTATAGTATCTTGCTTTGTATAATTTTTTTTTTTAGTGGTTGTTCTAGGTATTACAATATACATACAGAACTTACCACAGTTTACTTGTATTGGTATTCTCTTATGTTCCTCCAGTTAAAATAAATGTCAAAATCTTACTTCTATTAGGTACCTCTACTGTCCCCAATTCTATCTAATAAAGAGGGAATATGCTAACTGACCCTCATGCCATCACAAAGATGGCAGCACCCACAGCCAATAAGGAGGGAATATGCTAATTGACTGCCATGCCCTCAAAGATGGCGGCTCCCACAACCACAAGATGGCCGGCAGGGGAGGGCAGTTGGGGGCAACCAGGACAGCAGGAGAGGGCAGTTGGGGTGACTGGGCTGTTAGGGGAGGGCACTTGGGGGCGACTGGGCTGGCAAAGAAGCAGTTAGGCATCAATAAGGCTGGCAGGGGAGTGGTTAGGGGGTGATCAGGTCAGCAGGCAGAAGAGGTTAGGGGCAATCAGGCAGGCAGGCAGGCGAGTGGTTGGAAGCCAGCAGTCTCAGATTGTGAGAGGGATGTCCAACTACAGTCGGACATCCATTGGGCGTAAACCAGCAGTCGGACATCCCCCGAGGGTTCCCAGATTGGAGAGGGTGCAGGCAGAGCTGAGGGACACTCCCTTCTCCAGTGCACGAATTTTGTGCACCAGGCCTCTAGTTTATAATATAATTATTTTAAGAATCTTTTTGGCATACATTTGATACAAAATCAGATGTTGTTATTTTTACTTCAACTACCAAATATGATTTTGAAAACTCTTGTAAAGAATAGTCTATTATATTTACCTTTATTTTTGCAGACTCCAATGTTCTCTTATTTTCCTGGAATTTCAAGCCTTCTATTATCATTTCCTTTCTATTTATAGAAAGGGTAGCCTTGCTAGTGACAACTTTTCTCTTTTGTTTCACCTGAGAATGTTATTTTGTTCTCATTCCTGAAGGACAGTTTTGCCAGACAATAGAACTCACAGTCAATGTTTCCTTTCTTTCTCCACTTGAAGCATTCAAGGATATTTCTTTCTGACCTGTATGATTTCATATGAGAAATTCACTCTATCTGAAATGTTATTTTCCCTATAATGTATCATTTCTCTCTTACTTCTTCCAAGATTGTTTTTTGTTATTAGCGTTTAGACATTTAATTATGTTGTGTCTTGGCATGAGTTTATTTGGGTTTATCTTATTTGAGATTTATGTTCTTACATCTGTAGATTTACATATTTCACCAAATTTGAGGACTTTAAACCAGTATTTCTTTAAAAGAATTTTTTTTTTATTGTTTAAAGTATTACAAATAGTAGTACATATGTCTCATTTTTTTGTTCCCCCCCCCCATTAACCTTCCCCCAGCCTCCCTTCCCCCCCAGCACATGCCCTCACCCTGCTCCCTGCCCCCCCCCCATCCTGGGGTCTTGCGTCCATTGGTTATGCTTATATGCACGCATACAAGTCCTTCAGTTGATTTCCTACCTTTCCCCGACCAAACCTCCCCAGCTTTCCACTGTAATTTGACAGTCTGTTCGATGCTTCTCTGCCTCTGTATCTATCTTTTTGTTCGTCAGGTTATAATGTTCTTTATTATCCATAAATGAGTGAGATCATGTGGTATTTTTCTTTCACTGACTGGCTTATTTCACTTAGAAACCAGTATTTTTTTGAAAACATTTTTAGCCCCACATTCCTTCTCCTTGTCATTTGGGATTTCAATGTTAGGAATGCTATCTCTTTTGTTATTGTTGCTCAGGTCTACTCTCTCTGCTCTGATTGGGTATATTTAATTGATCTGATTTCAAATTCATTGATTCTACCAATTCTGTACTCTGTCATTTTTATTATATTACTAGAGGCCCAATGCACAAAATTTGTGCAAGAGTAGGCCTTCCTTCCCCCGGCTACTGCCACAGGCTTCCTTCTGGCACCCAGGACCTGGGCTTCCCTCGCAGCTCTGACTTCATCTGGAAGGTCATCTGGAAAGACATCAGGTCTAATTAGCATATTGTGGTTTTATTATTATAGATTAAGCCCATTCATTTTTTTAAAAAATATATTTTATTGAGTTTTTACAGAGAGGAAGGGAGAGGGATAGAGAGTTAGAAACATCGATAAGAGAGAAACATCGATCAGCCTCCTCCTGCACATCTCCCACTGGGGATGTGCCCACAACCCAGATACATGCCCTTGACCAGAATCGAACCTGGGTCCTTTCAGTCCACAGGCCGACGCTCTATCCACTGACCCAAACCCGTTAGGGCCCATTCATTTTTATTGTTGGTCTGAATGTCATTGTATTTTTGGATTTTGTTCTTTCTCTATAATTTTGATGTTTTCTTCCAAGGTTTCCTCTTTTTTATTTTCTTTCAGAAAATAATAATTTTTTACTAAAATCATTTTGTGATGGCTACTTTAAAATCCTAGTCAGATAACTCTAACATCGGATTCATCCATGAGGGGTGGGATGGAGCTCACTCTTCCATGTTTAAACATGAGGGCAGCAGGAGGGTGGTTTTTGTATCGTTGTTTGGCTGGGGTATAGTAGATATTGCCTGAAAGGTTTTCTGTTCTGGTAGGCCACCCTTTTCCCAGTTCTCTAGCCAGAGAGTAAGGTTTTTGATGGATTTTTCCCCAGTTTGTTTTAGTTTCTGGCTTGTGGTTTTCTTCAATGGCCAGTCCAAGAAATATGAGAGACAACAAGAAAACCAGGGACCCACTGCAGTCGTTCTTCAAATCACAGGGTTCCTTAATAATTCTCCGTCTTTCTAATTTCCACAGTTATGCTTATTTGTTATCTTGACATTTTAGTAGAACAAGAAGGACCTAGTAGAAATAGGGCTACTCCATTATATATATGTTACTGATTTCAGAGAGGAAGGAAGAGGGAGAGAGAGAGAGAGAGAGAAACATCAATGATGAGAGAGAATTATTGATCGGCTGCCTCCTACACACCCCCTACAGGGAATTGAGCCTGCAATCCAGGCATGTGCCCTTACTAGGAATCGAACCTTGATCTCCTGGTTCATAGTTCGGTTCTCAACCACTGAGCCACCCGTCCAGCAGGGATACTTCATTTTAGACAGCTTTTAATTGTCTATAAATCTCTGAGGATCAGGCCCCTCCCTACCTGATGTCCTAACCTTGCCACTTACCACTTATTAAGGTCATTTTACTAGTATACACTTGGCTGCTATTTTAAGGGAGCTTTACCATTTTATTGATTATTTGGAGGCAGCCCAGGGTGGGCCCCTTGCATTCCTATACATATTGTTAAATATGTCAATATTGCAAGGGCCTGACTACTTGGTAATCCTGGCCATTCCTCAGGATTTTTTGTGTAGCTGGCAGTCTGAGAAGTGAGGTCATATTCCTTTCAATGAGCCACCTTCCGTCTCCTTGCCAATAACTTCAGTGTTACTGACTACTGCTTTTTTTGGTAAGTACATATACATTTGTCTCTGACCTAGGAGACTTTTGTCCTCTGCCAGCTTCCAAGAAACTGTCATAGACAAGTGTATTTACTTGTAAGTTTGGTAAACCCAATACCCTGATAGCTGCCACTGATCTTAGCTCCTTAAGAACTTCCTATATCACCATCCTTTGTTTATAGAGGAAAGCAACCATGCTTTCTCACCTATGCATTCTCCTTTGTCTTGGTAAATCATGTATCTTTTGGTTCTTCTCATGGAACATAATCATTTGTTGTATTTTTCAGTTTTACAAAATGTATCTACTACAGCATGTTTATTTCTCTGAGCTTTTAAAATTTTTCTCCCGCTGTCACAAAAATTTAGGTTTATCAACCATATTTAGTACTGGATAGCACATGTTCAATGCATCTGGGAGATATCTTAGCAAATAACTTGACACAATCTCTCCTGGAGTTCTTTCCAGAATTTCAAATCATGTGTCCTAGATGAGTTCTTCCAGTTTGGTAAACTATCCATTATAATGCTTTGTCCACCTTATCAATCTCAAATGTTTTTCCTGGCTCTTGCTAGTGCATGCCAGCTAGACCTTACAACTCTTTTGAGTGTTTAGTCCTTTTTCTTATTATGCTTAGCACATCCATGATTGGGTTAAATTGCCACTTCATCGTAATCACAGACATTTTTCTTAGGGGAGAGCATAAAGGAAGAATCTAGAAGCAAAGGAGCATGGTATCTTCTAGGAGAGAAGAATTGTATCTGCTCTAAAGAAGTAGGAAATACTAGCTCTTATTAATGAGAATTGGGCCACTTTTTGCAGGCTCAGTGGGCTCAGGAAAACCTGTTGATTCATAGTTTGTGGAACATCAACCAGATATCTGTCAACATATTTTGTGTCAATGTCCCATTCTTTTGTAACAAGGTCCTGAGTATGGCCCTTCCCTGGTTGGAAGTTTTATATATTTTGAAGTTTGACTATTTTGTCCATTAAATTCTGAGTTTGATCCTCAGGGTTTTTTTGCCCTTTTATTGACAGGAATGAAAGCATCATTGTAAATTGCACAGGAGTTACCTGTTTACACACTTAGTATTAGTTAGCAATTCATCCCTCTCTGAGATCCATTAACATTTTCCAGAGTTCAGTTGATCTTTGCAATAGGCATCAATTACTCGTTTCTCAAATACTTGATTTATCACACAAATTAATGAATTTTTCAACAGTATTTGTTGTTGTAAAAACTGTAAGTTTCAGTAGTTGTATTGCCTCTTGTGTAGAAACTGTGTGTGCTATACCTACTATTGTTGATGGGCCCTCATTGTTAGAATGCCAGGGATCCCATATTATGGCTTTCTTCCTCAGATGGCTTCCAGTAGCAGCTATTATAGAGTGGGTTACTTGGAAATTGATTTTTAGATGGATTTCAGCATGCATGTTGTTATTCTTTATTGTGTAGATTTTTTGTGGTATGAACACTTGGAAAAAAAAGTGATCGAAGCAGGAGTGGGAAGAGGAAAAAAATAACCAGAGTTGCAAGGCCAAGCACAGCCTTGGCTTTCCTTTAAGGGAGTTCTGAAGAAAGAATGATTTATCTTTCAGAGCTGTCCTGATTGGACCAAGATGGCCTGCTCTTCGTACTCCAAAATTAGTTAAGTGTGGGATTCTCAAGAAGAAATATGTTATGGGTGATAAGACTTCTTTCAGCTAAAGTGCAGATAGTTTAAAAGGTAGATAATAGTGTGCACTCTCAGAATTGCCAATTATGACCATATTATCTGATCACAATGCAATTAATTCATAATAAAATGTTAACATAATCTCCCTAATATAATGCAACAATTTTCTAAATAATTATTGCATCAATAAAGAGCTTAAATATAAAAAAATCAAACAAAAGAAAAACAAATCAGTATTCAGAGGAGAGGGTCTGACTCATAAAATATTGTTATTAAATAAAAATAAAATAATAATTGAACTAAAATAAATAGTACTTTTATAGGAAGGAGGTAATAAAAACAAAAAGGACAAATTAAGAATCCAAAAGAGAAAAATCAAATTTTAAATCTAAGAAATAAATTTAAAAATATTCTAATAAAAAATTTAAATAAGATTGAAGAATAAAACTAGAGAAATGTTGAAACTATCAATATTAGAAATAGAAAATTAATAGTCTCATATATAAAGTATAGTTAAACATTTAGTAAAATACTGTGTACAATAATATGCTAATATGATAGTACTTTATAACTAGATGCAATTATATATATGTATCACCAAAGTTATAAGTAAATTTGTCTTAAAGAAATTATAAAGCTCAAGTTATCATCTCTGAAAACACCACATTGTTTTAATTATTTGCTTTCCCCCCAATACCAAGTGCTATTTCTGAGAGTTAATATTTTCACAGCAATGTTATTTGTGTTTGGTTTTCACAGTCTTTCTCTTTCTCTCATTTAACATCATTACCTTTAAAAATGTTAATCTTTTTAAAATTATTATTATCATTTCTTTTAGAATTAGGGTTATTCTCCCTGAATCTTTTATCATCTACTCAATGCATCTTACATATTTCTATAATGCTTCATATGTTAGGATCCATATTTAAAACATTTTGTAAATTTTACCTATATTTTTAAATCTAATGACATAGTCATTATGTATACCAAAACATCTTACTAATTTCATCAATCCAATAGTTTATTTTTTCTTCTTCTAAAGTAAAATTAAACATTATCAAATATTAATGTAAATCCACACTGTACTGATGCAGATTAAAGAGAGTTATGATGAGTAACTTTGTAGTAAAATACAAAGCCAGATATAGATAGAAATATATTTTACAATATAGATTTGATAATTATAACATATAATATATTAAATATATTTTTTATTATTGATAGTGTTACAGATATCTCCCATTTTGCCCCCCTTTGCTTCCTCCTCCTAGCCCCTATACATTCTCCCAGCTTCACTACCCTATTGCCCATGTCCATGGGCTATGCATATAAGTATATATGATTTTTGGTATATCTCTTCTCATTTCCCCAACTCCACATTGAGGTATGTCAGTCTGTTCCATGCCTCCATGCTTCGAATCTTATTTTGTATAACACATAATATTTATTAATAAAAATCATCATGCAAAATCAGTGGCCTACTATAGGTTATTTTGGGAAGAGGAAAAGCTATAATTTCTAACTAGTATTTTGCACAAAATGTCCTCATTAATTCAAAATCAGATTATAAATAGAAGGCCAAAGCACCAAACTCTGTATAATTTATTATATACTTGTGGTTGGAAAAATTAAAATTATTAGAATCATTTTTATCTTTTAATTTATAAAATGCTTTGCTAAGACAATTTGGTTTTGTTTACAAGAGCTAATTTAGTTAGATGTGTCTATTTTGGTATTTTGAATTCAACTCAGGATATTGAAAAATATTTCACTAATATGAATTATGAAATATGACCTCAGCTAAAGTCAGTCATCCAAATGAGACTTTTCTCATCAAATATATATGCTATTTTATGGTATTACATACATAAGCAGGATGTTTTGTCCTCTATTACAACTTCATTCTGCCCTGGGGAACCCAGCTGCCAAAAAATGTGTTATCATTACATGCATGTCAAAAAAGATAGTACATACTTCACTAAAATACACTCATTCAACACATTTATTTGGCAACCTCCAGCTGCTACGTATTTAACATAACCTTGAAATTATCTCCTGCACTGGGAATTGAGAGCAAGATCTACTACAGTGGAAATCTAAACCTAATTGGATAATATAATTTGCAGCCTAATTCTTTAAACTACCTTTTTAGGTAGATTTTTTTTTCTTGAGAAAATGAATTTACTACACTCAATCAGAATACTGTAATTTAATCATAGTGATTTAAAGGAATGAGTAATTGAATTAGGAAAAACTAAGAAACATATTGATTCTTTCAGTTATATTTCAAGCATGGATTTAGGGGAGTGTATAACAAATTACCTTTTTATTTGTTTTTCGGACATTTTTGATTCATTCATTTAGACTAAATAGTTCTTTCTGAGTCAGCTCTAGAAAGTGCTTTCTTTTGTTGACATATTTAATTAATTCCAGAAATCATCTTCTGGCCATAAAAAATTTAATCTAATATATCAACAATAAAATATATCTACTCACTTTAAAGCTCATTTTGATTGTCTTGCTTCCAAATGACAAAACATAGAGCTAAAAATTTGCCTTACTGACCACTTTGTCATAAAATGGTCCCTTTACAAATGAGTACTTTTTAAATCAAGACTTCATATATAGAATATGATGATATAAATGTATGTACATATATTAACCAAACCTTTTATTTTAAAGGCATTTAAATAATATCCATATTTGTTGTAACATTTTCTAAAAAGATAACTTTAAGCTTAAAATATTTTAATTTACAAAAGATAATTTTCAATATTTTTTTGTGTTTTTTTGTTTTGTTTTATTGTTGTGTTGTATTTTTAAATTCTTTATTGTTTGAAGTATTATATAAGTCTTCTTTTTCCCCAATTGACCTATCCCAGGCCCCTCCCACCCCCCAGCACATGCCCTCACTCCCCTACTCTCTGTGTCCATTGGTTATGCTCATATGCATGCATACAAGTCCTTTGGTTGATCTCTTATCCCTCCTCCCCTTCCTTCCCTTTTAGGTTGGACGGTCTGTTCGATGCTTCTATGTCTCTGGCTCTATTTTTGTTCATCAGTTTATATTTTCAATATTCTTTGAACTATAAATCATCTCAACTCCATTCAATTAAACTCTCAATAGTCATTTTCTCTCTCTAAGTTAATCAGTTAACTGAGGAAAGATAATACATCAGTTTAGCTTAGACTTTCATTTCTCTCTTAACCACTTTAGGAATTATCTTTATTCTATCATTAAATCCAGATTTTTCAATTTTCAGTTTTTTCCACCTACTTGATAACACTTTATTCTAATTTGTTTTGGTAAGAGATTCTGAACTATTTTTGAATTATCTTCATTTTATCATGTAACTCTCAGGCTTTTCAGTATTATACAGGGATTACATATCACTTTGCTCTGATTTGATCTAGTAGTTTATAGATAATTTTAGAACAAATCTGATGTCATGCATGAAATAAAATTATGCTTTCCCTACTAGGAAATCACTAACTCATAATTTTACCCATAGATTCAAAAGCATATTTGCAAAAAAAACACTGTTCTTTTAACTAGATGTACTGATTACATTGTTGTGAATTCCTGAATTATTACAGAAATACAAAATGCAAATTTTGAGACATAGGATAAATTAAATTGAAGCAGAATATAAATGGCATAAAATATTCATACCACAATCTAGGTTTGTATAGTTATATATAATTTATCTAAATTTTCTGAGTCAATGAAAATGTCCATTTGTTGTTAGATATTTCATTAATGGTGCATATATATAAATACAAACAATGTTTATTGAAAGCATATGCTGTGTAAAGCCTTGAATAAAGACTTAGGGAGAATATAATGGATTTTGCATTTAATGAGCATTTAATCCAGGGGTAGGAACGTCCGGCTTGCGGGCTGTATAAAGCCCGAAAAAACATTTGGTCTGGCCCTGCCAAGGCATGAGGGGTGAGTTAATTAAATGTTTGACCAAATATAGCAGGCTAATTTTTAAATTGATAATTTTGTATGGACTGTGAATGTTGTTATAAATACCCAAAAGACCCTTGGCAGAAAAAAGGTTTCCACCCCTGATTAATTGAAAAGGGTCATAACATTTATACAAAAATAACAATTAGAAAAAAAAGTCATTGCCAAAATAAATAATTTAGTAATTTACTGCTTGGATTCCTAAGAGAAATGTTATGACATGGATAGAAAACTGTAAGGAAATACATAGGTATGGCCTGTTTATCAGAGCCAAGGAATATGAATTTCATATAAATTTACATTATGTTCTTGTTTTGAGGAAATTAAAACTCAAGTTTGATGCAGAAGCCCCTTCTTTCTTTTACTCTATTCTACAGGTCCACGGAGCTTCCTTCTAATTATTTATTTGAATACCTCCAATGACAGGCAACTTTATATCTTCCAAAGCAGCCAATTTTAACTGTGTAGTGGATATAGAATAGTTTCAATAAAATATATATCCTTCAGCTTGTTTATATGTCATTAGAACTTATAACCATATAACACATACCAAAATTTTTGAAATGAATTATTAAATGCTCTAAATGGATGCATTTGGATGGAGAGGTTATGTGTAAACACACAAACCCAAAAACACGTTAGCAAACAGAATGTAGATGTGTTGTTAAAAGTCACTTATAGCCCTCACAGGTTTGGCTCAGTGGATAGAGCGTCGGCCTGTGGACTGAGAGATCCTGGGTTCGATTCAGGTCAAGGGCGTGTACCTTGGTTGCGGGCACATCCCCAGTGTGGGGTGTGCAGGAGGCAGCTGATTGATGTTTCTAACTCTCCATCCCTCTCCCTCTCCCTTCCTCACTGTAAAAAAAATCAATAAAATATGTTTACAAAAAGTCACTTATACATTTCCAGTCTGTTTGAGATAAAAATTTTAAGAAATTTTGCATGCAACCTTGCACATGCAAATGTTCTTGTAGATTTCTAGGAATATTTTGAAGCTTTTCTAAGATCACTAATTCCTTAGTTTCACTCTTAATTTTTATTAGCTCAACTTTTTATTATCCTCAGTGATGTTGCTACTTCGGGTAACTGCATTGTTAAAGAATTGATAGTGTTTTGGTCCCTTCTCCCTCACAAATGCCCTAGCAATTGGCCCTTGGCACATAATAGCTCTGAGTCAGTTCAAATAAAGACAAGCCTAAAAATGAACCTTTTAGAGCAGTGGTTCTCAACCTTCCTAATGCCGCGACCCTTTAATACAGCTCTTCATATTGTGGTGACTCCCAATTTCATTGTTACAAATTAAACATAGTTAAGCATAGTGATCAATCACAAAACAATATGTAATTATATATGTGCTTTCCGATGGTCTTAGGCGACCCTTGTGAAAGGGTCGTTCGACCCTCAAAGGGGTTGCGACCCACAGGTTGAGAACCGCTGTTTTAGAGCAATGCCAGACAAGTTAGCTGGTGAAAATTCTGTGGGAAGGAAATTTTAAGGTAGCTCCACACCCATTTTTCCAACTTTTGTGGCTTTACCCTACTCATTCCATAACTACTGTACTTTTGAGGATGTTAGTTTTCAAGACTACATTGGGGTTGTGGAAAGATGATAATCAGACAAGTGATAGTGTCAAAAGCTCACTGTTCTGGCATAGATTTAAACGTGTTTTTTTTTTTTTTCTTTCCTTTTTTTTTCTTGAATAAATACCCCCTGTATTGTTGCAACACTTAGCTAATTTCCAGAGGTATGAAAAAGTTGATTTTGATCATTTTTGCCAGTATTCTCATCACTTTTATAGAGGCACAGATTTTTATGATTTTTACACTGCCATTCCTGAAGTGCTTCTTGCTTTCATAAAATTTCCAATGAACACCTGTGCAAGATTTTACTTAACTTGGTAATTAAGAATAAAAAGCAATAATGTATGAGGTGCAGAGCATCTGAAGGTATTACATTATTCATCAGGAAAGATATTTTTTTAAAAGTCTGTTTGGATAGATTTTTATATTAGATACAAATCTTTTTAAAATACATTTTTATTGATTTCAGAGAGAGAGGAAGAGGGAGACAGAGATAGAAACATCAATGATGAGAGAGAATCATTGGCTGCCTCCTGCATGCCCCACACTGGGCATTGAGCCCCCAACCCAGGCATGTGCCCTCAACTGGAGTAGAACCCCGCAACCCTTCAGTCCGCAGGCCCACGCTCTATCCACTAAGCCAAACCAGCTAGGGCTAGATACAAATCTTGTTAATTTCCAAAAAAGGCAATAGAAAGAAAAACAAAACAAAACAAAAACCAGGGCAACTGATTTGGGGGTTACATTTTTTTGGTAAGTAAGAAGTTTCCAAGTGAACCTGTAACCTGTGTCTGGATTTTAAACATGCAATGAATAGCAGAATCAAACATATGCACGGTTTCCTTAAAAGTTTTTTCTATTTGTAAATTAGACTCTTAAATTTGTGTATATTGGCCAGCCCTCCCTTTATGTTTCTTTCTTCTCCTCTATTTCCTCATTCTATACAGAGATTAATCTTACAATCATACTAATATATCTTTGCTGCATTCACAGTTATGATATGCAACCTAAATTCACTTTAAAATAAACAATATATGCAGAAAATATTATCATTCATAAAATAGGATTATGTTCTTGCTTAATTAAAATTATTCTTAATGTATTATGATAAGAAAAATTCATAACATTGTAATATAATTACAGGAATTTATTTGTATAATTCCCTTGTAATATCAGTATTTTATATAAAAAGTTTTCTAAAAAAGTGACAAGAGTAATTTTCAATATATACCACTAAGTGGTTTAAGTATGTAATGATGAACTAAAACCAGTGGGAAATATACTCTGCATATCTATTTTTCATGAAATCTATAGTATGAAAGTGAACTTAGTGATTTTAAACAGTCTGTCTTAAATTAAATGTTGTACTTACATTACATTTTAGTACTTTCGCAAAATTTTTAAATTCAGTTTTAAATGATAATCCTATATAATAGAAGCCTAATATGTAAATCAACCCAACTACGGAATGACTGGTCACTATGACGTGAACTGACCACCAGGGGGCAGATGCTCAACGCAGGAGCTGCCCCCAGCCCGGAGACCCCAGGCCAATCAAGGTGGGTGCCAGCAGGGGGCCCCCTGACCACCCCACAGATTGGCCCTGATGGCCAGCCAGGCCTAGGGACCCTACCCATGCACAAATTTTGTGCATCAGGCCTCTAGTTGTATTATAATAAGGTACTAATTAGAATATAATCATATTTGCATTAATTTTTTCATGTGAAATATCTTGCACTAAAAATAAAATATATCATTAAGACTACTTTACATAAAAAATAAATTTAAAATTAGCTAATAATAATTGAGATACTCAGGATTTTTTTTAAGTTTAATTTTGTTCTATTTTCTCTATCCAGATGTCCTCATGCAAATATGTTTCTGTGTACTAATTAGTTGCCCCAAGGTTGCCTCTAGACTTCTAACTCTATCTCCAGAACTGCAATTTTGCACTTCCCAGGGACCAATGGCCCATCCCCTGCAGATTCCTGGGGGAAGGGACTGGACAAATGGGAAGATAGGCACATCCTAGTGAATGGGCTGACATTGGGAAGGTGCTTGCTGCCAGTCAAATCTAGGAATAGAGATCACTGGCCAGACAGGTTGGGGCCACTATAAACCTGTGAAAATTTGGGACTGCATAATCCCTCAAACAAAGGAGTCGATTTACATATTAGGCTTTTATTATATAGGATTATCATTTTCTCTCTCTTGGCTTTATGGTTCCTTTGGCTTCGCTCCTGCCCATGTTGCCTCCTTAGCCATGTGGCTGTGCAGACCCCACATGCAATGGACTGATGGACTGCAGCGGCGAACACAAACTAAGCAAGCCTGATGCTGGGTTGGATCTACGCTCCCACATGGAGTGGAAACTGGACATTGACTTTGAACTTAGCTTTGCTGAAAGTGAAATGGGACTTATTTTTGGCAGGAGAGCAGGAGAAGGTACCTTGGAAACTCAGGGGTTTCATTCCACAGAAATAAAGCTTTCCAAAGTACCTCATCCTCCTGTGGGGGCCTCTGGAAATTCTTATTTCAGTGGTACCCCAGGAGCCCGCTTCCACCAGCAACTGATGGGGACAAGGAGCTTTCCCCTCTGATAATATAGTCATATTGATAGCTCTTAGAAAAAATAATTTGGGCCCCAGCTGATCTGGCTCAGTGGAAAAAATGGCAGACTGTGGACTGAAAGGTCCTGGGTTCAATTCCAGTCAAGGGCACATGCCCAGGTTGCAAGCTCGATCCTCAGTAGGGGGGCATACAGAAGGCAGCCGATTAATGATTCTCTCTCATCATTGATGTTTTTTTTTTTTTTCTCCCTCTCCCTTCCTCTCTGAAATCAATAAAAATATATTTTATAAAAAAATTTAAAAAAAGAAAAATAATTTGGAATAAATGATGTACATTACAGGAAAACAATTGCTGATATTAAGATATATTATTATTGTAATATATTAATATACTTTTAATCATAAGTAACCTTTTCCTATGTAGAAATGATGAATTTTTCACAAAAGCTATTTATGACTTATACAGTTACAATATCTTTATGTCCACACTAGAGGTCCAGTGCACGAATTTGTGCATGGGTGGGGTCCCTTGGTTTGGCCTGCAATTGGCGCCCATCTGGGCCAAGGCCAGCCAGCCGGCCAGGGAGAAGGGACTGCAGGAGGTTGGCCGGCTGGGGAGGTTGGCTGTGGGAGTGCACTGACCACCAGGGGGCAGCTTCTGCGTTGAACATCTGCCTCCTGGTGGTCAGTTTGCATCATAGCTACTGGCCAGTCGTCTGGTTGCCTAGGTCATAAATGCTTGCTTAGGCTTTTATATAGATAGATGCTCTTTTATGAATTTGAGGTGACTTTGAGGTAAATATGTAAAAATGCACTACCAACTACAGAGAAGTGGAAAATGTTTATGCAGCAAATCTTCACTTTTGTTGTTAAATGTTTAAGAACTTCATTCAGTTCTAAGCTTTTGGCAAGTCAAGGACAAAATGAAAATATGATGAAGTGAATGTATCTCATATTTGAAAAATATAACATTTTTTTCAAGACATAACTGTGTTTAAGATATAGATATCTAGATATCTATATCTATATCTAGATATCTATATCTACACACACACAGACATGGAGGTGTGTTTCACACATTCCAACAAAAATTAAATTAAATAAAACAGGCAGTTTTTAAACTGATAAGGAATGTGCAAAAACATCCAACTTAAGACTATTTCTTAGATTCTGAGGAAAAAGCAAAGAAATGTTATGAAAAAAGGCAGTCATAACTCCTTAGGTATCTGTGCTGACATTTGTGGATATTTTCTTCATAGTGGTAGAATAAAAAGATAGTAATGGTAAAAGAAATTAGTGATTAATATTTTGCAGCATGGCTATGTCTAGAGTTATTTATTAGATTTGATTTTAAACACTACACATTTATTTTATGATGACAGCATTAAATGTGGCAGCAGAACGTTTGAACCTACTTTTCATTCCACTTGAACATTGATCTGTGAAGAAGCTGTAGCAGCAATGTTAATCAATGCATAAAGCTAGGACTACCATTCCATAATTCACCAGGCTAGAGACAAGGAATGGTGGACCCCTCGTTAATAGGTGGCTGCACTCCTCTGGATTGCCGTCAGTTTAATTTAAGCAGAAGCTGAGTAGATCATTTATCAGGATTGAATGTATTACTGTAATTCATCGCCCTGATTGTAGGGAAACAGCAGTGGTATAGATGTATGGCTGTAAGTCATCATGACACAACCTGGCTGGTTGCTTTCTATAGTGCTATTTTCAGCTAGCAGTTTTTCTCTCAGAAAATTTAGTATACTGTTGACTTATTAAAAAAAATAAGGTCAGATAAACAAAGTATCATCTTCCAGAACATATTGAGAAAAATGAAAAGTCTGTCAATTCATTTCAAAATTAAGCACTTAGAAGGTAAATATATTATGCTTATCACTGACCCCCTTTCTTCCAATACTATTAAGTTTTCTATTCAAGAATAAAAAAAGAATTCACTCTTGCCTCATACAATTCATAGTCTTTTCATAACTTCTCTTAGAATTAAAATATTTGATTCAGGTGTGCCCATGATATTTATTATTAAAATCCTAAATTTTAGGAATTACTTTTCCTGAATCCCACTGAGCCCCTCCTATCAGTTCAATGGAAATGATTCAGTTATAAAATGTTTCTCCTCCTTATCTTATTTGCTTAAAGTAGAATTAAATAATATTATAATACTGAATTCTGGGAACTAATTTTAAAAGCTCTTCAGTGCTTCTAAACACCCCCTCAAGGGCATTAATTTTTTTTAATCACCTTGAAAAGCACATCTATAATAAGTGTAATATGCTAATTAGACTGGACAGCCGAACAACCTTCTGGACATCATTCTGGACATCCTTCTGGATGAAGCCACTGTGGTGGGGGCCAAGACAGAGGTGGTTAGGGGTGATCAGGTGGGCAGGAGAGCAGTTAGGGCGATCAGGCAAGAAGAGTAGATAGGGGCAGGCAGGTAAGCAGTTAGGGACAATGAGGCAGGCAGGCAAGTAGTTAGGGGCGATGAGGCAGGCAAGCAGAGTGGATAGGAGTGATCAGGCAGGCAGGCAGGTGAGCAGTTAGGAGCCAGCGGTTCCGGATTGTGATTGCCAGTTTAGGCCAGATCCCGGAGGCTCAGGCCTAAACAGGCAGTCGGAAATCCCTCAAGGGATCCTGGATTGCGAGAGGGTGCAGGCCAGGCTGAGGGATAGCGCCCCCACCCCCATGCATGAATTTTGTGCACTGGGCCTCTAGTAAATAATAATAATACAGGTACTTTGCTAAGTTTAAATTACTTTTTTCCCCCATACATTTATAAAAGGTCTCATTGAGTGGTGGCCCTTTGCAAGTATAATTTTAGATTGTATTTTAATATGTAACATAAATATTTACTATCTTAAAGCTTTTTAAATGTCCAGTTCAGAGGCATTAAATACATTTGCATTGTTTAGCAACCACAAGCACATTTGAAATAATTAAATTAATAATTTTCAAATTCATTTAAACTTTTTCTGACCTTTTAACTATTATCATCCATGTGAATCAATAACCTTCTCTCTGTCTCATAAGCCCAGGTTCCTAATCTCCTTTACCTACCATTTGTGACAACCTGGATAGATCTTGAGAATATCATGCTAAGCAAAATAAGTCATACAGAAAAAGTCTAGAACCATGTGATTTCACTCTATGGGATATAAAACTGAAAGTGACAAATGAACAAACAAGAAAAACAATAAAAAACTTAGACACAGACAACAAAATGGTGGTTACCAGAGTGAAGGGGTATGGAGGGTAGCATAGGATAAAGGAGGTCAAAATACGGTGGCAGAAGATCTGACTTTGGATGGTAAACACACACTTCAATATACAGATGTTGTATCATAGAATTGCACAATTGAAATCTGTATGATTATTAACCAATGTCACCCCAATAATTTAAAAGAAATTTAAAAGAAACTTAATAACTTTTAAAATAGTTTAATTTAATAAGAAAGTAGAAGATGTAATATTTTACTAAGGATTAGGAAGAAATAAAATAAACAAGAAACACACACAAATCTTTAAGTGGATGTTACACTTGTTAGTTTGTTTCTTGAATATTAGCATTAGCATAATAGTTACGATGGAATTAGTGGCTGTACATTGGAACCATGAATTTAGCAGATGGCCTTTCATTGAAAAAACTACTGGCATTTTTAAGTAGATGTTTCAGTTAATGTGTTTTAGTGACATTTTTTATACTTTCAAAAACAGGGTAAAATAATCCATTGAACCCTGTCTTATTTTCTTAAAACTGATTCTTTACATTTAAATATTAAAGGTTCCAATAGCTAAAAATGAATTTGAAGCATTCTAACCATATGATGAACTTTGTAAGTTTAGCTGAGTCTTCTCCCTAATGTTGTGCTTTTCTTTTTTTTTTTAATATTTTTAAAATGTTTTCATTGACTTCAGAGAGAGGAAGGGAGAGGGAGAGAGAGAGAGAAACATCAATGATGAGAGAGAACCACCAATCGGCTACCACATGAATGCCCCCCATTAGGAACCGAGCCTGCAACCCGGGCATGTGCCCCAACTGGGCATCGAACCCATGACTTCCTGGTTCACGGGTCAACCTCAACCACTGAGCCACACCCAGTGGGCTGTTATGTTTTTCTTGAAAAAAACCTTTTCTAACACAATGCAATAGCAGAAAAGTGGGACTTCATTAAGCTAAAATAATAATGTTTTCATGACATTTTATCATTACTTGCTAATTAATTTTAACAGGCTTTCTATCTGAAGTCTTTACCATTTAGGTCATTAGTAAAGTTAAGAGAGAATTGTCATATTAAATCTAGCTCTAATTGTTGGCATTTACTATGGCATGAAATAGTTCTTTATAATTAAACTAGGGGCTCAGTGCATGAATTCGTGCACCTTGAAAGGAACTGTGGGCCGCAATGCTGAGGTGGGCACAGGGGTGGGTCTTAGACCACCCTCTGTGCTCCCACCTGGCCCCTCCCACTGTGGCCCGCCGTCTCCTGTTTGCCTGTATCCCCATTCCTGCCCCCACAGCTCCCACACACTGACAGCGCGGAGCGATTGGGGCCAGCGCCAACAGTGGGTGCAAGCAGGGCCGATGCCAAGTGATCAGGACTGGCGCCAGGCACCGGCAGCGGGTGCGAGAGGCGGCTGTTGGCCTCGATCATCCTTCAGGAGCAAGGGGAGGTGGAGAAGCCCTAAGGCGTGATCGGAACCGGCAGCTGCTGTTTGCACCTGCTGATGGTACCAAGCGATTGGGACCGGTGCTGGCAGCAGGTGCAAGCACCAGGCAGGACGTGGTGTGTGGGAGCAAAGAATTTTCAGTAACCACCAGAGGCTTGGTTCGATGACAGTGACCAGTACCCCACCTTGGTCTGGCGCCCCTGCTCACCTGCTCCACCATCCCACCGCAGCCAATGCCCACCATGTTCTGCACTCTGCCACATGCTGCCGATTCCTGCCATCTTCCACATGCACCCCCTGGTGGTTAGCACACATCATAGCGACTGGTTGTTCAGTTGTTCCACCATTCAGTCAGTTTGCATATTAGGGTTTTATATATTTAGGTTGCTATGTTATTTTTCTTTTTAATATATCTTTATTGATTTTAGAGAGGAAGGGAGAGGGAGAGAGATAGAAACATCAATGATGACAGAGAATCATTGATTGGCTGCCTCCTGCACACCCCCTACGAGGGATCGAGCCCACAACCCAGGCATGTGCCCTTGACCAGAATCAAACCCATGACTCTTCAGTTTTCAGGCTGACACTCTATCCACTGAGAAAAACTGGCTAGGGCTAAATTGCTATGCTATTTTTCGATGCTCATGCTCTTTCATTAGACAAGTTGTTTTCTTCTTTAAGAATATATTTTCTGCCGTAGCCAGTTTGGCTCAGTGGATAGAGTGTCGGCCCATGGATTGTAAAGGTTCCAGGTTTGATTCTGGCCAAGGATACATGCCCAGGTTGCAGGCTCCATCCCCAGTAGAAGGCATGCAGGATGCAGCTGATCAATGATTCTTTCTCATCATTGATGTTTCTATCTCTCTCTCTCCCTCTCCTGTCCTCTCTGAAATCAATAAAAATAAAATGTTTTAAAAACAATATATTTTCTAATAAAACATTCACTTCCTAAAATGGAGTTAATAATTATACAATTAACACTTAGCACAAAGACTACAACAGTTGAAACATCTTGCCTCATACCTCTTCCAAAATTTAGATGCTATTAATAATACAGAAAGAATAGTCCTTGGTTTAGAAAGCAAAATCTGAAGTGTAATTTTGGAAGAATAATTATTGGTTGCATTCATTTATTGGAAAAATACTTACTAGAAATCAGGCACTGAATATGCAAAGGTGCTCACAGTCTACTCACACAGAACATTGTTAAACAATAATGAGATAATGTACTAAACATTGCAATAGCTTTAGGAAGAGTTCTGTAGGAATGTTGTGAAGAGAAATAGGTCGATTTAAGAGATCATAGATGATTGCATAACAAGAAAATAATATGATAGACTTAAAAATATAGGTATGAGCTGTATCTATAGAAAGGGTAAAGGAAAAAAAAAGTGAGTAAATTCATAGCACAGTAACCATACAGGCGTATTTGGGCATATTTGTTAATCCACGTAATGCCTGTGAATTGGTGCTCTACCCTGCAAGGTGGATTTTGCCATTTGCATTCTGCAAATAAAGATAGGAGTGCAAGGATCGTTTTAAACCTGGGTTCTTTTAGTTTAAGTTTATTGTTTCTTTGAGCTATTAGCACTATCTCAAAAGTTTAGTAGGCTTCTTGTATTTGATTTGTTTGTCATTAATTCTATGTGACAGTAATCCCAATTTTGTCGATATACTTTCATATCTGCTATATTATTGCTTTTCTCTCTCTCTTTTTTTGTGTGTGTAAAAGGAGAGATATCTTTGGATTAAAAGGATTTGTGAAAAATATTCCTACTTCATCTGGTATTCGCTATGTGGCCCTATGTGTTTAAAATTGTTAATAATAGTTGTGAAGGGTAGGCCCCTAATCTAACTGTTGCTGAAGACTTCATTTATTTTTTTATTTTTAAATATATTTTATTGACTTTTTACAGAGAGGAAGGGAGAGGAATAGAAAGTTAGAAACATCGATGAGAGAGAAACATCGATCAGTTGCCACCTGCACACCCCCTACTGGGGATGTACCCGCAACCAAGGTACATGCCCTTGACCAGAATTGAACCTGGGACCTTTCAGTCCACAGGCTGACACTCTATCCACTGAGCCAAACTGGTTAGGGTGACTTAGTTTATTTTTTTTAAATTTATACTTGCAATATTTTAATATGTTATGGATTTTCTTAAATCTTCTAGTAAGATCTAGTACACATAACACTCCCTGTTATAAATATAACAACTTTCAGAGAAGGAAAGAGGGATAAATCACACTCACAAGGGCACGGACCATTAGCACAGTTATTTTGATGCCCTCAATATCCACTTACACGTACCAGAACCCTAGTAAATTCCCCTGCATATAGTAAGTGATTCAATAAATGAGTGACTTATAGGGGTTATATGAGTGATGGTTAGAGGGGTTATATAAAACAAAGATGACTGTAGTGAATTCCAGCAGTTCCCTGCATAGGATATCTATTTTATTAATTCTGTTTCTCTGGATAACTCAGAGGAATGTAGACTCTCTTAAAATTTTTTTTAAAGAATTAAAAATTTTACAATAACTGCTTTATCTATAGAAAACATTATTTACAAGTATGTGCCTTTAAACTTCCACTGGTTGAAATGTAATGGCTGATTCCCATATGTATTCAAAATCTGTAACAAAATTTTTATATAAATAGAAATTTTTAACAGTGATCCAATATTCAGATTATATTTTATTTGTCTGCCGTCCATGTAATAAATAATGGTGATATTTCAGTTAATTTAGTGAAAGTATTTTAATGTGGATGTACAGTGAAAAGTGGAGGGATAAAAAGAAAAATTTAGTGAGATTAGAGGGCTTACAGAACAAAAATAAAGTAGTAATAAATGAGAATAAAAGACGAATAAACTAATAGCATAAAGTAAAATATAAAAATCAATGATAAATTGAAATACAAAAATTAATTAATGCTGAAATTTACTGACAGGAACAGAATGAACTGTATAGATTTAATTAATCAATTTCTTCCCTTAGAAATTAATTCTGGGTGATTAGAAAAAATGGTTTGAATTGTTGCTTATGATAGGAACAAATTTAAATTAAATAAAACCTATCCTTTGTACTATGAAAATGTACAAAAAAAAAAAAAAAGCAAGAGTAGGTCAGTTGGTTAACGCATCCTCCTGATATACAAAGGTTGTGGGCTTGATCCCTGGTTATGGCACATGCAACAATTAACCAATAACTGCATAAATAAGTAGAACACCAATCTCTCTCTTTCTGTATAAAATCAATAAATGTATAAAAAAGGAAGAAAGAAAAATGACACCAATTTAGGGTCTACAATGGACCTAAAATATATTACTTAAAAGCAAATACTCTAGTGGAATTGTGTAAATGTAGAAAATAATTGGCACATAAAAATTATTCATAATATTAAGTTCCTAAATGAAATCATGCATGAACAATAATGAAAGATCCTCTAAATCAGCCACTTTTTAATTTATTACTCTCAATTCTGATCATATACAAATTAATGCTTTTAATTGCTTCCATACCCAGTTGAATTTGAAATATGATGTAACAGATTTATTAATCTTCTGAGACCAACTACAACACTTTATTGCCTTTACTTCTGAGACAAATTTATATTTTGCTGTGAAATTAACAAATAGCCTACAGCAAAAAGGGGAGTTTTACACTGATATAGTTATGATATAAATTAATAATAATGAATCATTACACTAGTAGTTTTGTGTGTTTTTTTTAATACCTGGAGCAGAAGTGTTAACAAGTGGAGCATAAATGATAAACTTGAGGGAACAAAGGCCTTAATTAGTCTGGCCCAGCATGTGGGTGTAGGCTGTTGATATTTTCAAATCACTAAGAATATAGCTGGTATAAAAAAAAAAAAAAGCAAAAAAAAGACCAACTATCCTAAGTAAAAGTTATCAGAAAAATATCCTGGCATAATTCTCGAAGGAAAAATGAAAGAGGGATGATCTAGTTTAGTAAACTATACACTAAAACTCTTGGGAATGTGTACACTCTCCTCTTGTAGTTGAACCTTGATTGCTGTTGGTGAATTAATGGGAGGGATTTATCCCCAGGCCGATCAGCTGCAAGGACTGGCTGTGCCCACTGAGCACCTGACAGAGCAGGACTGACTTCAGTGGGGCACTGGTGCCTGTGAAGTCCACCCCTTGTGTGTGTGGCTCGTGGAGGTGGTTGGCTAGTGATGCCTCAATGTGGTCTGAAGCTGTCCACTGTGTGCACTGTCTCTGGGGCCTCCCAGAAAGTTCAGGCTAAGGTCAGCTGCTGTCTGCCCAGGGGCCACTCAACATGAGCTAAAAGCAATCTGCAGATGGCTCTTAGTTGTGCTGAGCTTGGAGGTGCCTAGGTGAGGTCAAGCTGGGGACCAAAGTGGGCTACTGCTTGTGCCAGACCTGAGGCCACTTAGGAGAGGTACAGGGCAGGCTGAGGCCAGATGTTGCTTGTTTGAGAGATTTTAGGAAAATATGAAGCATGAGCATAGATAAACCATCATATGGAAAAGCCACTAGAAACAGGTTGGCTTAACCTAAAAGTTGGGTGCTGTGGGGCCTCAGGGAATCACCAGGGCAGGGTGAACAGTGTGAGTCAGGATAATGGAGTCTCAGGTATGGTGCCTGGGGGAGGAGGGCTCATCAAATTAACAATGGCTCTTCCAGAACTTCTATCTGGGAGAAAGCTGTCTCTCCAGCTCTTGCCCTGTTCATATTGGACAGGAGGGCTCACACCTCAAGTATCCAGCTGAGATGATGAGGGAGGTTGTGCCACTGGACCCTACATGACACCTACTTTATTATGCCACTTTACCAAGCCCAGAGACATAGCAACTCT
Source organism: Myotis nattereri (assembly GCF_964212035.1). NCBI lineage: Eukaryota > Metazoa > Chordata > Mammalia > Chiroptera > Vespertilionidae > Myotis > Myotis nattereri. The sequence continues at coordinate 51,022,536 of NC_138076.1, read as the reverse complement.
ACTTAATACATAGAAATAAACACAGGGAGGCTGCCAAAATGAGGAGACAAAGAAACACATCCCAAATGAAAGAACAAAAAACAAACAAACAAACAAAAAAACACTCTAGAAAAAGAACTAGACAAAATGGAGACAAGCAATCTATTAGATGCAGAATTCAAAACACTGGTTGGTTCCAAGGATGTTCAATAAACTTAGTGAGAACTTCAACAGCATAAAGAAGGACTAGTCAGAAATGAAGGATAAACTAATTGAAATGAAGAATAGTTTATAGGGAATCAACAGTAGAGTAGATGAATCTGAGAATTAAATCAGTGACTTAGAATATAAGGAAGCAAAAAATATCCAATTAGAACACCAATGTACAAAGCCCGTGGGACAACTTTTAAGTGTACCAACATTCAAAACATTAGGGTTCCAGAAGGAGGAGAGCAAAAAATTGAAAACCTGTTTGAAAAACTAATGACAGAAAATTTCCCTAACTTGGTGATGAAATAGATATACAAGCCCAGGAAGCACAGACAATCCCAAACAAGATGAGCCCAAAGAGGCCCGCACCAAGACACATAATTAATATGTAAAAGGTTAAAGACAAAGAGCATATCTTTAAAACAGCAAGAGAAAAGCAGATAGTTACCTGCAAAAGATTGTCAACTGACTTCTCAACAGAAATTTTGCAGACCAGAAGGGAATGGCAAGAAATATTTAAACTGATTAAAAGCAAGAACCTAAAACCAAGATTACTCTACCCAGCAAAGTTATTATTTAGAATTAAATGACATATAGTTTCCCAGATAAGAAAAGTGAAAGGAGTTCATTACCAGCAAACCAATATTATATGAAATGTTAGTCTTCTTTAAGAAGAAGAAAAAAAGATAAAAAATATATAGAGTGTTTCTCCTCAAGATGTATACACACACTTTGACTAATTATAAAGGCAGTGTTTATTAAAATACATTTAATTTTCAAAATTGAGCTGAGTTGTTAATGTGTACATTTTTGGGGGGATACCCTGTATAAATAATAAATGGCAATAAATACATAGCTATCAAAAATTGAATCTAAAAAAGAAAATAAACAGGCAGAACAGAAACAGATTTATAGTTACAGAGAACATTTTGATGGGAGGAGGGTTAGGAGATGGGTGGAAAAGGTGAAGAGATTAAGAAATACAATTTGGTTGTTATAGAATAGTAATAGGAATGTCAAGTACAATATAGGGAATATGGTCAATAATACTATATAATAAAACCCTAATATGCAAATTGACCAAACAGCAGAATGACTGGTTGCTATGATGTGCACTGACCACTAGGGGGCAGACGCTCAACACAGGAGCTACCCCTGGTGGTCAGTGTGCTCCCACAGGGGGAGCGCCAATGAGCCAGAAGCTGGGCTTATGGCTGGCAAGTGCAGCAGCAGTGGCGGGAGCCTTTCCTGCCTTTGCAATAGCTCTAAAGACCTCTCTGGGGATGTCAAACTGCTGGCTTAATGTGGGGAGCAGGCCTAAGCCGGGAGTCAGATATCCCCCAAGGGGTCCTGGACTGAGAGAGGGTGCAGGCCAGGCTGAGCAACCCCCCCAGTGCACAAATGTGCACCGGGCCTCTAGTGCTCTAATAATTATGTATGTTGTCAGATGCGTGCAAGATTTATTAGGATGATCATTTAGTAAGTTATGTAATGCCTAATCACTGGGGTGTACAATGGAAACTAATATATTATTGTATTACAATGATAATAGAAAAATAAAAATAATTTAAAAATTAAAAACATAAAAATAAAACTCTTGGAGTGTCAGTGTTCACATTATTACATATTTCAAAATTTCATATAGCAGGCCTTAGATGGGTAACTCAGTTGGTTAGAACCAAAGTTGTGGGTTTGATCCCTAGTCGTGACACATGCAAGAATCAACCAATGAATACATCAATAAGTGGAACAGCAAACTGATGTTTCTCTCTCACTCTCTTTTCTTTCCTTTCTCTCTAAAATCAATAAAAAATTCATATACTCCAATAATCTAGAACCAAAATTTGAAATAAGACAAAGCATATGTATTTAAACATTTTAGAGTAAAGATACCAAAAAATGGGCATAACAAAATGAAAGCTCCTTTCATCAAAGGCACCACTCATGATTCTTCAAAAATATAACTCTACGTGCGACATATCTGGGCTAGAAAAATTAAAGTAATATTCTAACCAATCTCTTTTATTCTACCTGATAGCTCTTGGTTTTAAATTATAAGGTACCAAGTCACAATTTTCCCTTGGAGTTTAAACTGTTGTTAAAAATCAAATCAGAGAATCAGCTCTCTTAATAAATAGACTACCTTCTAAGTTCATATGAATGCCAGCTTTACGGTCAGCTTAACTTCTTCTGGTCTCATTGAGAGGAGGCTCTTTCCAGTTGGAGAGCCACTGAGACCTAAGAAAACATAATGACGTGGGGATGTGGAGGAAAAGAAAACCACAAGGTTGCAGCCTGTTTATAGCTTCTTCTCATGCCATGTGCAGAAAAGGCCTTGGATTGTAATAAGGATTAAGATACTTTGCTATCAACTCCTCTATGTGGGAAGTCTTCTTTTTTAGTCAGGGAGAGAAAACAGATTATATGTGGCAGGAGGTGACTAGACCCGGAAAAGGAACAAAAGCATGTTATAAAAATAAGTAATATGATGTTCCCACAGTATGCTAAAAATTATACTCAGTGCACCTTATAATGAGGCAGCATTTGCGTTTTCCATGACTCAGGTTGTTGCAGTCATTAGTAGGAGAAATAGTCACAACTAATAGATAACAGCTACACAAATTAACAACATTTTCTAGCAGTGAAGAAGACTTTACATTTTCCCCCATCTCTTTTCTTAGAAATCCCATTTTTAGAAAGGGCCAGATGATAGCCCCACCTTTTTCTCAGGCTCCTAGTCACAACTCTAGCCTTTACTGAGCCAGAGAAAATATAAGTTTTGAATTAGATGTGAAATAATTTTTTTCTCTCTTTATTGATTAAGGTATTACATATGTGTCCTTACCCCCCCAGTGCCCCCCCTCCAGTTCCCCACTCATGCCCTCACCTCCCTGGTGTCTGTGTCCATTGGTTAGGCTTATATGCATGCATACAAGTCCTTTGGTTGATCTCTCCCCCTTACCCCCACCCTCCCCTGCCTTTTCTCTGAGGTTTGATGATCTGATCGATGCTTCTCTGTCTCTGGATCTGTTTTCATTCATTATATTCCACAAATGAGTGAGATCATTTGATATTTATCTTTCTCTGACTGGCTTATTTCACTTAGAATAATGCTCTCCATTTCCATCCATGCTGTTGCAAATGGTAAGAATTCCTTTTATTTTTTACTGCAGCATAGTATTCCATTGTGTAGATGTACCACCGGTTTTTAATCCACTCATTTGCTGATGGGCACTTAGGCTGTTTTCAAATCTTAGCTATGATAAATTGTGCTGCTATGAACATAGGGGTGCATATATCCTTTTCTGATTGGTGTATTTAGTTTCTTTGGATATATTCTTAGAAGTGGGATCACTGGGTCAAATAGGAGTTTCACTTTTAGTTTTTTGAGGAAACTCCATACTGTTCTCCACACTGGCTGCACCAGTCTGCATTCCCACCAGCAATGCATGAGGGTTCCTTTTTCTCCACATGCTCGCCAGCACTTGTCATTTGTTGATTTGTTGATGATAGCCATTCTGACAGGTGTGAGATGGAACCGCATTGTCTTTTTGATTTGCATTTCTCAGATAGTGACTTTGAGCATGCTTTCATATGTCCCTTCGCCTTCCTTATGACCTCTTTCGAAAAGTATCTATTTAGGTCAGTTGCCCATTTTTTGGTTGGGTTGTTTACCTTCCTGTTGTTAAGTTGTATGAGTCCCCTGTAAATGCTGGAGATTAAACCCTTATGGGTGATAGCATTGGCAAATATGTTCTCCCATGCAGTGGGCTTTCTTGTTGTTTTGTTGATGGTTTCTTTTGCTGTACAGAAGGTTTTTATTTTGATGTATTCCCATTTGTTTATTTTCTCTTTAGTTTTCATTGCCCTAGGAGCTATATCAATGAAGATATTGCTTTGGCATATGTCTGAGATTTTGCTGCCTATGGATTCCTGCCGGGGTCCAACCCCAGCAGGTCCAGGGGTCCCCAAAGGCGTAGACGGAGTCGGCGAAGAAGGAATGACACGGAGACAGCGTTCAGTTGATCAGCAGCCTAGCCAGTATCTCTAGCCAGGATCTCCAGCCAAGTTCTGGTCTGGATCTCCAGCAAAGTTCTGCCTAGGATCTCCTGCCAGGGTCTGTAGCCATGTTGTCTTGCTAGGTTCTCCAGCCAGGTTCTCCAGCCAGGATCTCTCGAAGTTCTGCTTAGGATCTCCAGCCAGGTTCTGTCCAGGTTCTCCAGCCAGGTTCAGTAGCCATGTTCCCTCGCTAGGTTCTCCAGCCAGGTTCTGTCCAGGTTCTCCAGCCAGGTTCAGTCACCAGGTTCTAGTCAGGTTCTCTTGCCAATTTCTGTAGTCAGGTTCAGTCCAGGATCTTTTGCCATGTTCTCTCACTAGGTTCTGTCTCTAGGTTCTGAGGCCAGTTTCTTTCCAGGATCATTTGCCATGTTCTCTCCAGCGAAGTTCTCTGTCTCTAGAGAATGTTCTGTGTAGGTTCTGTCTTCTTCATTCTGTCTTCTGCTGTCTTGTTACATCTGTATTTATACCAGTTGATTCAATCCTATCAATCTCTATTACAAAGGTTAGGGCGTTTCTTATCTCCATTCCAGGGAGTAAAGATTATGTAGCTTAAGCATGATTGTTCGTAGTTAAAGTGATTAATTACCCGCCTGGCACTTAGTTAAGAGGTTTTATTCCCTCCCTAACTTCAGGGGAAAATCTCTACCTGGGGAAACAACCTTTCTCAGAGACCTTGGTTAAAACACATAGTGCCAAGAAGGTGAGCAAACATATTAAGAACAGTATGCCATATATGCCAGGTCCTTTGAAACAGCAAGGATGGACCGGCTCCCGGCAGATTCCTCTAGTATTTTTATGGTTTCCCATCTTATGTTTAAGTCCTTTATCCATTTTGGGTTTATTTTTGTGTATGGTGTAAGTTGATGATCTAGTTTCATTTTTTTGCATGTATCTGTCCAATTTTCCCAACACCATTTATTGAAGAGACTATCTTGACTCTATTGTATGTTTTTGCCTCCTTTGTCAAATATTAATTGAGCATAGTGGTTTGGGTCGATTTCTGGGTTCAAAAAAATGTTTTTAAAGACAAATAAGTGTATTCAAATTGCCCAAAGTAACAGAAAAAATATGGGAAACTGGATGAGCTAGGTAGCACAACTACTATCCAGTGCTGAAGTATACATGTGCATCAATCATAACATGGTTGAGGGACAGTTTTTGAATAATAAATGAACAGAAGGTGTTTTCTTTTTTATTTATACAAAATTGAGATGTTTCAATAAAATGTATATATATATATATATATATATATATAGATATATATATATATATCCCTAGTATGCAAATAGACAAAAGGGCAGAACAACTGAACAACCAAATAGCCGGTTGCTATGATGTCTACTGACCACGAGGGGGCGCACGAGGAAGATGGTGGGCATTGGCAGCAGGTGGAAGAGCACGGAACATGGCAGGCATTGGCCGCAGCGGGAATGGTGGAGCAGGTGAGCAGGGGTGACAGACCAAGGCAGGGCGCTGTTCGCTGTCATTGGGGCGAGCCTCTGTGGTTACTGAAAATTCTTTGCTTCCACGCGCTGTGGTCCTGATGGGTGCTCACATCTGCTGCCGCATCCACACCTGTTGCCAGCGCTGGCCTCACTCACACCCGCTGCTGACGCCAGGGCCACCGCTTGCACCCGATGTCGCCCGATAGCTCAGCGCTGTCTGCGGGTGCAAGCAGCAGTTGCAGGCTCCAATAGCCCCTCAGGGCTTTTCCATCTCCCCCTGCTCCAGAGAGGTGATTGGGGCCAGCAGCTGCCTCTCGCACCCACTGCCGGCGATGGCCCCTTGCACCTGCTGATGGCAGTAAAGCCACCGCTTGCACCCACAGCTGGCCCCAGAACCACTGTTCACACCCACTGCCGGAGGGGCTCGATCACTCAGCGCCATCAGTGGGTGCGAGTGGGGCCACTGCTGTCACGGCGTGGGAGCGGTGGCATCGGCAGCAGGCTGCTGGCAGATGGGACCGGGGGCTGTGGCAGGAGGGGCCAGGCAGGGGCATGGAGGATTGGCCCAGACCCACCCTTGTGCCCAGTAGCCTTGAAAACAGTAGCCTCGCGGCCCACAGTTCCTTTCAAGGTGTACGGATTTGTGCACTAGGCCCCTTAGTGCATACAATAATAGTAATAGGTATGCTCTTCCATTAGTTTTTGTTAATGCTGCATGCTAACCGGTTAAAAGAGCTATTAGGCTTGATATTTCATTTTAACGTGAAGAGAATGTAACAACAACAACAAAACACACAAAAACATAACCACTAATTTATGCAATATTATTTTTTGTTTATGGCATAAAAATTTTATTTTTAAAACCTGTAATTGTTCAGATGAATAATACAAATTAGGATACCATTTTCTAATTTTTAGCACTATTTTGAAAGCACAGAGATAATGTGACTGGGGTGGGGAGATTTACTTTTCATTCGATGTTTGATCTTTTCAAATCTATAGTAACTGTGTCTCACATTTTTTTATTTGAGTCACCTGTCAAATGTTTTTGTACCACCTATGTAATTGAGACTCAGAAAATTCTCAGGGATCATAGCATGATTCATTATTCCACATTTACCTCTCTTGGATTTAAATATGGAGCTTAAGGACATAATTTTTAAATTTTCTTTCTATATTTAATATTGTAATAATCAGTGAATAGGCCATTGCATGCTTTGCCATCCATTCTCCACAAATAGCAATTTTTATAACTTACAAGAATGTGAAAATGGTTTCTTTCATGACAATTTATTTATACTTACATAATGTATTTAATAAAAGAGTCAAATTAATCATAAGCTATATCTTCCTTAATTTTTTCAGTACTTCTGATGGTACAGATCTTAGAGAGATTTAGGAGGGAGATTTTAGCATGATTTTAAAGTGAGAAATTATGGAATCTAAAAAAGTGATTTCTGAAACACCAATAAACATTGGAATGAAGTGTTTTTATTTCAATTCTCTCTTTTAAGATTCCCGAATTAAATACACTTCAAGTTTAAATCAGAGAGTGTAATGTCTAATGTTAGTCTGTCTTCCCAGAAAACATGTCATCTTTATTTATAACAAATAATATAAGCAAGGATCTTCAAGTGCTGTTAACAACATTTAAAAAAATCTGTTATTGCTCTCAACCATTGTCACAAATAACCACATACATATTTCACATTCAAAGTAGGAGAAATTTTATAATCTTGAAGCACTTATTATTTGTCTTTATCGCCGGGAAATTGTCATAGTCCCATGTGAATCTATAAAATGAAGATTGGTATGTATAACTCAAGTTAGCATCATTGCATATTTATAATCTCATATATATGATTCCTGTAAAGAATTGACTTAATATGAAAATGGTGAATATTGATAGGCCTAATTCCTCCCTTCACTTGAGCAGGTTATGTATTAAATGATTGCTGAGCACACATTATTTTTACTGCTTTCAGCCAATGGTAATAGAAGGCATAGTTAGGTACTATCCATTATCACAAATGCACTGCCTAGAAATTAGGTATATAAAATCATGGTCTTACTCTTTTCAGCCTCACTTCTGACATAATCAATATCCTGTATATGCCGATGTGAAGCAGCAAGCATATAGTTTAACCAAGATCTGAACTCCATGAAATCTGCTAGATAGTTTTTCATACAGAAATGTCTTAAATAGATTCAGAAACCATTTGAACATAACTATTCTTAAAATAGTTATATGACTAACTAAATGAAAGTATATATCATGCTATCTCTCTCCTTTGGAAACTTACAGTAAAGAAATGTAAGATTAGAGACAGAGCTCAAACTTCAATAAAAATACAAACAAGCAATCCTCCTACTATTGAAACTTAAACATTTTTACACAATTTTATTGAGTCAAAATCAATAATGATAATGTGGATTTCTCTCTAACAACTGAAGGATTCTCTTAGTTGTTAACTCATTAAATTAGCTGGAAAAATAAAGTCAAAATAAAAAGTATTTTCAGTGCTTTAAGATTTGCAAGCAAAGTTATGAAGTTTTATTTTATAAAATATTTGTTCAGAGTAAATTAAAGTATGTTAATATTCGCTTTCTAACCCAGTAACTCAAATTAGTTCATATTTATAAATATCTGTATTGATTTGTTTTTCTCCTTTTCTGACAGATGCTTGGTTTTATGGCTCAAATGTTAAACTTTTAGCAATGGTGTCAAAATTAATCATGATAAATGGCTCAAAACTGCTTCTGATATTATTTATAATCTTTATAGTAAATAGAAAACATTTTTATATGGAAGTGAGTCTAATACTGTTATAGTTCTATGTTTATTATAGATAAAATTGGAATAATCGAAGTATCCAATAAATCACTAAGATATAAATATGTGAGGTAAGTAGTCACAGTTCATAAGGTACTTAATAATTTATTATATAAAATAATAATAAATATAATTTACACTTAACAATTTTATGTACTTCAAGTATATTACTGAATGACAATTTTATAAAAAATCACTTTTTATTTTAGAATATTTTAAATGAAAAAATGTCTTTAAAACAAACTGAAATATAAGAATTTAAAGTTAAATTATATTGTATAGTCAATGGTTTTTCATCTTTGAAATATCTTAGCCTTGTAATTCAAAGTTGTTGTACTCAGGCATGCTAAAAAATATTTATAGAATTAATATATCACTTAACAAAAATTTGTTGAAAATCTATTATATTGATTTTTGTTTTATTGCTGAACAAATTACCAAAAATGTAGTGTCTTAAAACAGCACAGATTTATTATCTAAACATTTTGAAGTCAGATTCCTTGAAAAACGGATTTCACTAGGCTTAAATCAAGGAATGGGCAGGTTGTGCTTATTTCTGGAGTCTCTCGGAGAGAATCCATTTCTTGCCTTGGCTTCTAGAGGGTGGTTCCTTTCTAGCATAGAAAATGACCCTTACTCTGTTTCCAAGTTTTCTTCTCTTACTCTGATTACCTGTCCCCCTCTTAGAAGGACCTGTGTGATTACATTGAGCCCATCCACATATTCCAAAATAATTGCTCCATCTCAAAATCATAAATGTAAGCACATTTGCATAGTTCCTTTTGACATGTGAGGTAACATGTTAAAACATCCTGAAGGTGTGGACATTTTTGGAGAGTAATTATGCTGCCTACCTCACCTACTATGAAAAATGCATGCTATGTTATCAAAAAAACAAAAGTGACATGATCCATGTTGTTGGGAAATGTAAAGGCCAGAATAAATTCCAAATATTGAAAATATGTTTACAACTAAAATTCCTTTAGGAATTACATTTCAAAGGGATAGTAGTAAGGGGAGTAAGATATGTGTTATACATTTCCAAATGTAGGAGAGATTCAGATCTTAATGGTCCTTTAAAGCCTTTTTTTGGGTCTTTATTATGTTATCATCAGGGCTATTTATGATCTTTGGAGAGAATCCTTAAGTTTTATGAACATCACACTCATTGGAAAATGAAGACTGAAGTAATCATATGATGGGACTAATACTGTTATAGACAGTTATAGACAGTTGCATTACTGCATGCAAGTATTAACTTTAGTACAATCAAGCTAAGGACTTATGGAGTACCTAGAGGCCCAGTGCATGGATTCGTGCACCAGTGCGAGCCCTCAGCCTGGACTGTGGGGATTGGCCAAAAATGGCAGTCTGACATCCTCCAAGGAATGTAGTAGTGTGCTAAGTAGCAGGTGGCCGGGGAGGAGCCCGAGCCTGGGTCGGATGCTGTGCCGCTCCTGCTCATCCTGGCCCCACTGTGCCTGCTTCACCTGGTAGTGCGCTGCTGTGGAGGCAGGAGAGGTTTGTGCTGTTGCAGCTGTGCTCGCCAGCTGTGAGCCCAGTGTCTGGCTCTTGTCAGTCCTGCTGTGGGAGCACACTGACCACCAGGGGGCAGCTGAGTGTTTGCCCCTGGTGGTCAGTGGGCATCAAAGCTACTGGTCAAACAGTCGTTCAGTTGTTTGGTCACTTAGGTTTTTATATATATAGACTAGAGGCCCGGTGCACAAAAATTTGTGCACTTGGGGAGGAGGAGGGTCCCTCAGCCCGGCCTGTGCCCTCTCAGAGTCTGGGACCCCTCAGGAGATAACGACCTGCTGGCTTAGGCCTGCTCCCGGGTGGCAGAGGGCAGGCCCAATCCCTAGGTGCAGCCCCTGGTCGAGCTCAGTGCAGGGACAATTGGGGAGTTTGGGCGCCACCCCCTATCATGCACAGAGCAGGGCAGAAAGGGAGGTTGCGATGCCACCCTCAGTCACGCTCAGGGTAGGGCCGACTGGGGGGTTTGGGCACCGCTCCCTCTCACACTCAAGGCAGGGTCGATGGGGAGGTTGTGGTACCACCTTCGTCATGCACAGAGCAGGGCCAATCAGGGGGTTGGGGAGCTCCCCCCTGTCACCCACAGAGCAGGGCAGATCAGGGGGTTGGGGCACCACCCTCTATCACCCACAGAGCAGGGCAGATCAGGGGGTTGGGGCGCCGCCCTCTATCACCCACAGAGCAGGGCCGATCAGGGGGTTGGGGAGCCGCCACTCTCATACTCAGGGCAGGGCCGATGGGGAGGTTATGGCTCTACCCCGTCACACACAGAGCAGGGCCCATGGGGGTTGGGGGGGTGGGGCGCTGCACCCTGGCACACACAGAGCCGCAGGGCGGTCAGCGATCAGGGGGTTGGGGAGCTCCCCCCTATCAGGCACAGAGCAGTGCTGATCATGGGGTTGGGACGCCTTCCCCTGTCACACACAGAGCTGCAGGGCGATCAGGGAGTTTGGGCGCTGCCCCCTGTTACACTGATCCCGGTGCCAGGAGGCCTCTCAGCTCCGCTGATCCCGGTGCTGGGAGGCCTCGCGGCTCCGCTGATCCTGGTGCTGGGAGGCATATTATTCTTTTACTATATAGGATAGAGGCCTGGTGCATGGGTGGGGGCCGGCTGGTTTGCCCTGAAGGGTGTCCTGGATCAGGGTGGGGGTCCCCACTGGGGTGCCTGGCCAGCCTGGATGAGGGGATGATGGCTGTTTGCAGCTGGTCACATACCCTTCAGGGTGGGAGTCCCCACTGGGGTGCCTGGCCAGTCTGGGTGAGGGGCTGAAGGCTGTTTTCAGGCTGGCGGGTGACTGAAGCTCCCAACCGCTCCTTTTTTTCTTTTTTTTCTTTTTTATTCTGGGCCCGCTTTAGCTCTGGCTCCAGCTCTGAGTCCTCTGCTGCTGAAAGCAGGTATCTGGTTTGTTTGGGTTCTATAATTGAAACTCTGTATCAACTCCAGCTCTGAGATCCCGGAGGGTTGAAAGCAGGTTTCTGGGGTTTTGTTTAGCTTCTATATTTATAACAATGTTTCAAACTGCAAACTCAGAGGCCGGCAAGGCAGGCGGGGAACATTGGTTTCCTCCATCACTGAAGCAAGCAAGCCTCATGTTAGTTTCAAGCTGCCTGGCTTCTGGCTGCCATCTTGGCTGGTAGTTAATTTGCATATCTTTCTGATTAGCCAATGGGAAGGGTAGCGGATGTACGCTGATTACCATGTTTCTCTTTTATTAGATAGGACTAGAGGCCCAATGCATGAAATTCATGCAAGAGTAGGCCTTCCTTCCCCTGGCTGCCAGCACTGGCTTCCCTCAGGCACCTGGGACCTAGGCTTCCCTCTGGCCACTGGCACCCAGTACCAGGTTCACCTCACAGAGGGAGGCTTCTCCCATCCGCTGCAGCCTGCTGGGTGGTGGCCTGGGCCTCCCTCTGTGGGGCAATCATGGGGCGATGGCCGGGCTCCCCACTTATCGCATCGCACATGCCTTGGCTGGCCTGGCACCAGTGGATGTCATAGCATGGTCCCGGATGGTCATCGGATGGTCGTTCCACTGTTTGGCCGTTTGGTCAATTTGCATATTATTCTTTTATTTTTATTTTTTTATTTTATTTTTTTAAAAATATATTTTATTGATTTTTTACAGAGAGGAAGGGAGAGAGATAGAGAGTTAGAAACATCGATGAGAGAGAAACATCAATCAGCTGCCTCCTGCGCATCTCCTACTGGGGATGTGCCCGCAACCCAGGTACATGCCCTTGACCGGAATCGAACCTGGGACTTTTCAGTCCGCAGGCCGACGCTCTATCCACTGAGCCAAACCGGTTTTGGCATATTATTCTTTTATTATATAGGATACTTGACTCCTTTATAGCAAAAATTAATGAGCCATAAAAATTAACAAAACACACTTGAAAAACATGTCGAACAACGAAAGGCTAACTTTAGTAATTATAAAGGATAATAAAACGCGAGCTTTCGATACAATGATGCAAATATAAGAGGACATTCAATAAGCAGACTCAGAGATCAGCTAGTCTGTAAATCCTAATATTAGGGCATAACTAATCACTTCTGGAACACCATAGTGAATACCAAAGCACCTTGATTTCTGAAGGCAGAATTAAATAATGCACTTTGATGAAATAAAATTGTATAAGGTAGTCTTTAGTTGCAAATAGGACAAAAATATATATGCAAAGTTGTGGAATTAAGTATCAGACAGGTATGAAATCTGGGTATTCTGAATGCTCCTAGTATATATAATCATTACTCTATTCAACTAGTATTGCTGTAAACATTCAGCAAATGTTCATAAGTTGCTTATGCCTGGCGGTCACATTGACAAATGGCTGGAATAGTCAAAACTGTCAGAAAGGAGGGGTTTTCAAGGATCTATAAAAATCTCTCTGTGAAAACTGAAGAGCCCTCACACCTGGCAAATCATTGCTCTGCATTGGCCTTATCATCCAGAATGCTACATATCCATGGGGAATTTGAACATCTTTCTGTCAAAATATCATTGTGACAACTATAAAAATCATTGTAAGAATTGAAGTGAAACTAAATTTACCAAATCTAATAATCAAAGAGATATAGAAATATATAGAAAAGTAAGGGAAATAGTAATTCCAGAGTATGAGAGGACAGATCCACCTTTTTATTGTGCCTTAAGCATTTTATGCTTGGTGATGCAAGAAGAAATGTTTCCACTGGAGTATTTTTCACTCTGTGATCACTGGAATCGAAGTTGTATCATTGAAATCCTGTGGTACAGAAACACTAACATTTGTCCGAAGGCTTTCTAAAAACTGGAATTTCATACTAAGCTCTCTTTTGACAAAAAACATAAAAGGACAATGGTCCTCTGTTCATCTCAGCAAAGTGGATATAGAGAGAATGTAACTCAACATAATAAAGGCCGTCTATGACAACTCATAGCCAACATCACATTCAATGGTAAAGAGCTGACAGCTCTTCTTCTAAGATCAGAAACAAAACGAAGATGCCCACTCTCGCCACTGTCACTCAGTACGTTATGGGAAGTTCTAGTCAGAGCAATTAAGCAAGAAAAAAATAAATAAAAGGGGTCCAAAATGAAAAGCAAGAAGTAAAACTGTCACTATTTGCAGATGGTATGATACTCTATATATTATATATCACACACTTGTTTTAGGTAACTCTTATGTCTTTAGTTTTTCGTTTGTTTGTTAACCCTCACCCGAGGATATTATTCCACTGATTTTTAGAGAGAGTGGAAGAGAGAGGGAAAGACAGAGAGAAACATTGATGTGAGAGAAACACATCGATTGGTTGCCTCCTGCTTGAGTCCCGACTAGGGCCCCGGCCGGGAGGAGCCTTCAACCAAGGTACATGCCTTTGACTGGAATCCAACGTGGGATCTTTTGGTCTGCAGGCCAATGCTCTATCCACTGAGTGAAACCAGGTAAGGCTGTCTTTAATTTTTTATTAGCTCTTTGCACCTTGTTGCCTTTAGCAATCAGTTTCAGGTTCCATTACTCCTCACCAAAAACTGTTAAGAAATTATTAAAGAAGACAATTTAGTCATAAAAAATGTATTTACACTTCATGAAGAGAAAAACAAAATCGCGAAGGCAGAAAGCTTTTATAGATAAAGAATGTAAAAGAAGAAAGAGAAAAGTAGAAAATATCTTATTGACTGGTGTCATATCACCAACTTCGGTTAAAGTGAGAAAAAATAAATAAATAAGTACAATTGACTGTAAACAAGGAATTGTTTAGGGGCACTGACCTTCACCACCTGACACACAGTAAAAAAAAATCTGTGTATAACTTTTGACTCCTCCAAAACTGAACTGTAATGGCCCAGGGACTGAAAACAGTATTTTCCATCTTTAATTGGGAATCGCAGTTGGGAGTCCTCATTTGGAAAACTGGAGTTGTGTGAAAAATATACCATTAAATATACCATTGGTTGTATCTGCTGAAGCAAAACCTGAGAATGCGAAACACGGATACAAAAGCCAGCTTTATTTATTGAAAATATTGTACGAGCAAGTGGATCTACACAGTTTAAACCCCTGTTGTTCAAGGGCCATCTAAATAGAGGCAACAGTTAATTTGATGTTTGAGATCCCTGGTGGAATATACTGCATTTCTGGTAAAGCAGAACATTTATAAGAAAAAAAAATTGGTTTGCCAGCATGGCACCTGGGCAAGAGCAACACCAATTGGAACTAACATTTTATTTCCACAGTAGCAAGTACTGTTTATCTGAGAAAACATTTTCTATAGGGACACTTACTGTAAATGGAGTCATGCTGGAATCGCCGATGATATAGTTCACACAATCAATGCTTCAGCAGTTCCAGGGTTTTGCGGCAGAGCCAGGTCAGTCCCAGGTCCAAAAGTCAGTTGTTATAGTTATTATTGTGTTGGAAAGGCAAATCTGGGATTATAGTAGTTATGAATAGTAAATGGGTATTTGGTTTAGTATATACTGACTGAAACTGATTTTCCTAGCAATCCTATCTAATAATAGACAAACATGGTAATTAACCGTAACTTTGCTACTCTTCCCATTGGCTAATCAGGGCAATATGCAATTAACTGCCAACTAAGATGGCGGTTAACCACTAACAAAGATGGCGGCTAATTTGCATACTGAAGGCAGGGTAGGACAGCGCAAGCCGCCACCCAGGCCCCCGTGTGCCATCCAGGCCGGGCAGGGGCTGGGGCCAAGGCAAGTGGTGCCGATCACTTAGCCCACCTACCAGAGACACGGGGCCCACTCCCGTGTGTGATCCGGGGGGTGGGTGGGGACTGGGGCGAATGCAAGCAGTGCAGATCACCTCGCAGGAGCCCTCACCTGCCCACCAGCGACACATCCCAATGCGATCTGGGGGTGGGTGGGGGCTGGGGCAAGGCAAGCAGTGCTCATTGCCTCGCCGGAGCCCTTGACCGCCCACCAGAGACATGTCCCAATGTGCTGGGGCTGGGGCAAAGGCAAGCAGTGCTCATTGCCTCACCGGAACCCTTGCTCATCCACCAGAGACACGTGCCAATGCATGTGGGCTGGAGCGAATACCAGTGGTGCAGATCGCCTTGCCCGAGCCCTCGCCCTCCCACCGGAGGCAAGGGGGAGAGAGAGAGAGAGAGAGAGAGAGAGAGAGAGAGAGAGAGAGAGAGAGGCAGAATTTTGCATCCTGCATCCCTCCCTGATTGACCACTGTGATTCCAAGCCAGCAAGGGCTGTCTTCAGGATGGTGCTCCAAGTTCCTCACCCCCACCCCAGGCCCAAGAGCACAGTGCTGGGCAGGGGCACCCAGGGGTTTGGGAATGCAGCACAAAGGGCCGGCACGAGGTGGGGGTGGGCTGTGTTTACACCGCCAGGTTCCCAACTTCTGCCCTGGCTGGGCATGCCTCCTCCTTCCCCTCAGAGGTCCAGCTCCTGCCTACATGCTTGCTGGGCAGGCCCAACTGCACTGGGGAGTGAGCCATGGCGATCAGGATGGCCACTTCCTGGGATGGGACGCCCGGACCATGGCGATTCATGAGGGCGATGAGGCCCGTGGGGCATGTGCAGGGGGTGGCTGGCCAAGCTGAGACTGGCTTCAGTGGGGCCAGTGGAAGCCCGTTGAGGCCACCCTAACCCCCACAGGTCTCAGGTGGATGGTGGCTCAGTGGAGAGCGGTTTCTCCATGCATGGTGCCAGGGGTGGCTGTGAGCTGCTGCAACCCTGCCCCACGCTTCAGGGAGGGGGAGAAGGCTCGCAGCCACCAGCACCCTAGGGTGCACCTCCTGTGCCTCAGCCTGCCAGGTTGGCAGGGTCCAGAGCAGGTGAGCTCCTCCCTTCCCCCAGTGGTAGAACAGGGAGGAGAGCGCTGGGTGCAGGGAGGGGACCTCAGCTGGGATCCTCCTGGGGTGGGAAAGGGGCCCAGCCTGGGCCCAGTGGGGAGCTTAGGAAGTCTGGCTAAGCAGGCGCCGGTTCATACCAACTCTTACTCTGCCATCTTCCTCCAGCTCTTCAAGCTAGCCCCCCTGCCCCACCTGTCCGGGGGAACGGTCTCTGGGTGACCTCCCTGAGCTCAGACTGTGGACCCAGAGACCTCAAGGAAGAGTGCAGGGGCCGGTGCAGAAGTACCAGGCAGAGTTGCTTCGGTGTCTTGGTGAAGTTTGCAACTGACCCAAGGAGGAAGCCCCAGAGGGGAAAGGCCGGGAGGCATGAATTGCAAGCGCTTTAGCAACTTGAAAACAGCTCCACTTGGAATGTGAGGCGGTTGTATGTTCAGCTGAGAAGTGAGGGGGTTGAACTCCACCATTGCTGGGCTCCTGTCAGTCCGAGGCCCAAGCGTCCACCACAAGGAAAGAACAGTGAGGGCCCCGGAGGAAGGGAGGACAATTAAAGAAAACCGTGTCTAGACTTTCCCCAGCCCTCTCCTTCTTTCTGCTGCCTACAAGAGCCCCAGGCCCGGCCACAGTTTTGTCTCCACCTTTTAGTCCCCTGCTCTCCAACCACAGAGAAAAGAAATAAGGAAGGAGTCTGTGCTGCCTTCAGAAAGTATCTATATACCTGATCGGCCAGTTGCCTTCCACAGAGGGAGGCCAGACTGCGGCTTAGGCCCGCTCCCCACAGGGACATCAGTAGGACATCCTGTGAGGGCTCCCAGACTGTTAGAGGGGGCAGGCTGGGCTGAGGGATGCCCTCCAAGTGCACAAATTTTTGTGCACCCGGCCACTAGTCTTATATAATAAAAGGCTAATATGCAAATGACTGAACATTGGAACAACTGATCAACCGAACAACCGATCACTTGACATGCGCTGACCACTAGGGGGCATGCGAGTAACACGGCAGGCGTTGGCCGCAGTGGCATGGTGGAGCAGGTGAGCTGGGGCACCGGAACAAGGCAGGATGCCGGTAGGTGTCATTGGGGCAAGCCTTTGGTGGTTACTGAAAATTCTTTGCTCCCGTGTGCTGCAGTCCCACCTGGAGCTTGCACCTGCAGCTGGCCCTGGAGCCACCACTCACAGCCGCTGCCAGTGCCTGGTGCTGGTCCTGATTTCTCTGCACTGTCAGCAGGTACGAGTGGTGGCTGCTGGCCCAGATCGCCCCTGAGGGCTTCTCCAACTCCCCCTGCTCCTGAGGGGTGACCGGGGCAGCAGCCGCTGCTCACACCCTCTGCTGGTGCTGTCCCCAATTGCTCCACGCCATCAGGGAATGCGAGCAGGGCCTGCACTGTCAGTGCGTGGGGGTGGCAGTGGGAGCAGGGCTGCAGTCAGACAGGGGACCAGGGCCGCCATGGGAGGGGCCAGGCGAAGGTGCAGAGGATGGGCCAGACCTGCCCCTGTGCCCAATGCAGCCTCACAGCCCACAGTTCCTTTCAAGGTGCACAAATTTGTGCACTGGGCCCCTAGTATGCAACTGTTACTGGTATAACTATTGCACTGAGAGCATTATAAAGGTAGAAGTACCATTGTTTGGTAAGAGGACACTCAAACTATGTTAATTCAATTTATAGGATGAGGAATTTAGAAGAGTTTTGTCCCATGCGTAATGCCTTGGTCAAATAGATCAGTTGCTGTAACATTAAATATAGCAGGGGTGCATTCTCACAACCTGAAAGTAAGTGCACAGTCGTTCTATGTCTAGTATGGGACTTTAAACCCTGGGGTTAACTTTTTACTTGTTATTGATGGCATTGCACTGTTTAGGTGAAAGGAATTTGTTCCAAAACAAAATTTAAGGATTAAATGTAATAATTAATGGTGTTAAACATACTTACTAGTAATTTACAGCAGCGTATTATTTTCCAAATTTGAAGAAGTCCTCAGAATTACAAGATTTCTAAAATTTTACTTAATAATTTTTGGGGGTTTGCATCAAAATGAAAAATAATAAAGCAGAATGAGACTAACAGGGAACAATGAACCTGGGAAATATAATATATAAACTTGACGAGGCAATATTTGTATATTTGTAAGATTTTATTGGGCCATTCAGAGATCTCCTAAAGTATTTAGGAAAAAAAACTATTTGAAATGAGGATAATAGTTTTTGTGCAGTGACAAAGTTTTATTCTACATCATGAGAGAAACAATTTAAACAACAAAAAAGAAGAAAATATGATCATATGAGCAAATAATAAATATATATGCATATATAAGTATATCTATATGCTTGTATATATAAATATATGTACACATAGTCTATACATACATATATAAGTAAATATGTATGTTTCTGCATTAATACATATATAAATATATATTTACATATATGCAGTTTATCATTTTATCTAATAAAAATAATTATTTCACTCAAATTTCTAGTGTCTAGGAGACATTTTTAAATAAAAATTGACTATAAAATTGTCATTTGGTTATATATTGTTTTGTTTATTTCTAATCTGTTTCATTCTGGCTACATAATTGCAAAGGTATTAAGCTAAAAGTTGACTTGCATTTCATATAATTTTATGAGCGGTTTATTGTGCTTAAAAGTAGTTGAAAGACATTTAGTCACTTTTAAGTGCAAAAGATTACATTCAAATTAACTCCCCAAAAGCTGGACCCTCTCTCAAATAAGTCACCTTCCTTTGTAATGATTTCTGATTTTGCCTTAAGAGTTCAGACTCATGCTGTTTCTTTGACATTGTTTATATTTATAGGGTTGCATCATGATCAGATAAAACAGAGACCAGTCTTTTGAGTCGTTGCCTGGTTCATGTGATTTTATGTAGTATGATGGACTTTTTTAGACTCTAAGGTCTTGGCATTCTATTGTGGCATAGATGGTCAGGAGAACCACCTGGTAGGGTCCTTACAACTTCAAGAAAAATGTCTTAATCTGGAGAAGGGTCCATTTGTTGTTCTGCAATCTAAAAAAATGTTAATTTGAATAGCTGATTTCAGAGATTGTTGGTTTTGTCTGAGAAAGGTTATGGACTGAGTTACAAAAGCTTAACTCATAGAAGCTTAAGTCATAAGGGGGCAACTCATATCATTTTGCAATAGCATTAAACATTGCCCAAAGGGACATGCATTGATGATTATTTAGCATGATAGTTTGGATGAGAGTAATCTATGCTGCTTTCTATTCCAAATTTGTAGGAATTCCAAGATTTTTGTTTACTTATTAATTTATTGCTTTATTTCTGTTTGGGGACATTACAGATCAATAGAGTAAAGAGATTTTTTTTTTTAAGTCACTTAATGTTTACTTTGACAAATATTTTGGTCAAATGGATTTTAGAAACCATTTCTCATCTTTATTGCTCCAGTAGTCTGGTAGAGATGAAAAAAAGTATAAGTGATTTTAATCTGGAAGAACAATAATAAGTCTTTACAGATTTTTCAGTGAAGTATATCTATATATATAAAAGGCTAATATGCTAAGTGTTCATCCGACTGGTCACTATGATGCGCACTGACAACCAGGGGGCAGACGCTCAATGCAGGAGCTGCAGAGCTGCAGTGACTTGGCAGTGGTGGTTCTCGGGTGACATATGCCGAAACCAGAGAGGAGGTAGCCCAATTCCTCGCGGGGCCACGCGATTCCATCTTCAGCCATAGGTTATGTTGCTGCTGGGGCACTGTCGACCCTGAATCTGGTTTACTGCACACTTGCATTTGCATTCCACACCCTGTAGGACAGCAACTTTGCAGAGTGCCTTCTCACACTCTAGGACTCCTCAGGGGATGTCAAAGAGCTGGTTTCGGCTTGATCTCTGCAGGCCAGGCCGAGGGATCCCACCTGCTGAAGGGACCCTTCTCACTTCGCAGATGCCCTTTGAGCCACAGCGCCATCCCAGGTGCAGCCGGCTGGGGAAGGACTGCAGGAAGTTGTCTCCAGGGCGTATCCGGCCCATCTCGTCCAGTCCTGGCCCACTGGCCACCTTCTAATTAATTTGCTTTCAATGTGCATGAATCCATGCACCAGGTCATTAGTACACTATAATTTGATTGAAGGAGGAATAATCACATTAAAAAAATCATGATCTACTGCTTCAAAGGAGAGGGAGATGCTATGTGGATAGACTGGGAATCAAAAGATGACATAAGTCCAAAACAACAGAATATTATGGCTGAGAAAATTCACTGGTGAAAATTACTTTTAAAACTTTTAATCAGAAAGAGGGAAAATGAGCAGAAAGTGTCTTGTTTTTTTGTTTGTTTGTTTTGTTTGTTTTTTTTTAAAGCTGAATGATGTATCATAGTTAGAATATCAAAATCCTTGACTAATTCAGAAGGAAGGGAAAAGTAAGAAAAGGAAATCTATTTGGCATAGATTTGCTCCAGTAACTATCCAAAGCTCAGTTTTGTGACTGCCACAAAAAAGGAATCATTTAGGTTTAGAGATACAAACACAATCAAAGATAAATTCGAGTCCCAACAAGATCATTGCTGGATCGTATAAGGCATCCTTTATTAGAATTTTGGAATGCTAAGTTTTCCAATCCTTCCTGATGAAAGCAACAACATATTTTGGAAAGACCCTAAAACTAGTTATCCTTCTACCAGTTTGATTTGTTTTAACTTTTTATTGGATAAACTCTCCCTTGTCCTCAGGTGTATCATGTTCTCATTGATTATTTGAAAAGGAATTCTGAATTTGAAAGCCCATTAACTTTGATTTGCTCTCTCTTGTTCTTCTATATTTATCTGTCAGTTTTCACAGCATTTAATTATTTTTCAGGCTTGATCAGGATTTCTACTTCCCAGATGAGGCAAAATGTTAAATACTCTCAAAATTGTAGAAAAACACAACTATTGAAACCACAGAGTCTAGAATAAGACTTTACTACTTACTAATGTTTGCGTCGGTCGTCAGTCTCTTAGAATTGCTTTTCTGGATGAGAGCAACAGTGGTCTGTGACTTTCAGTGCTATGATACGGAGAAAGGGAATCAGAATATTTAGGGGATGGCACAAGATAGCTTTCCTTCTCTAAGCTAAAACATCGCAGGGCAGTGGAAAACTTAGGCTTTTTTGTTTTTTCAAAATTAAGTTTGCAAACTTATTTATCTTTTATAAACCTAAAATTATTTAATCATTAAGTTTAAAATGCCTTAAGAGTAGTTAATCCCATTTAAATACTGAGCTAATTAAATATCTTAAAACACATAAATGCATTCATAACTCAATTCTATTTTAAGTATTTCAGTTTTATGACTTAATAAACAAAACCTCCTGAGTATTACATACTGCTAATAAAAGAACCTTACCAATAAGGGAAATGTTAAATCTCTTTGGATATTTCAATATGTTAAAAATAAACACTGTAAGAATTCAACTTAAAATGCTTCTACATAAATTATTCTATTACAAATTTCAAACTACTTGTGATATTTTCATCCCGAATGAGCCTATTTCATGTACACATTATAAGTACTTTAAAAACAAAATATTCGTAAGTGCTTCTTATTTTAAATCTGCCATATCTTTAAGCCTCTCAGAGCTTATGTTATTGGATATTTTACTAACAAAGTTTTGTCTGAGACACGGAGCATTATTTGAGCAGAGCTGTTCTTCTCAGCACCAGCTAAGGAAGATTTTAATTGTAGTGTCTCTAGTAATTTGGGATTACCTTCTCAACTTCTCAGACAAAAGATATTGGATAGGATGCTGACCTCAGCAAAGCTCCCACCAAATGGTTTAGTCTGGGATGTTGATTATATAATTAATGTTTTTATTTTGAGTTTATGATTTGCCAATAAATGATATTCCTAATTGCTTAGAATGTCCAGCTCTCAGTGTTTGGTCTGTCTTGGTGGCAACATTCAGTGACAGAAGGATGACACTCTGACATTCTTCATGGGAGGCTAGAGGAAAGCTCTAGCAAGTCAGTCACCAAACACTGTATATAAATTTAATGTTGTCTGCATCTGACAATCTATGGTCACATAATGAACAATTATGAGCATAAGATTTATACATAAATTACCACTAGACACACCAATTCTGCATTTTATTTAATTTCTAAGAATATTAGCACTCAATGTTTTTTTTTTTAATCTTTTCAAATTATTTCAACTTCATTAAATCCTATGTTGCTTTGTGTTACTTTTTATTTTTTCAGTTTTCTAAGCTAGAAATTGAAAGGTTGGCCTCTGATTTAGACCTTTATTCTAATATAATAGAGGCATTTGCAGCTATAAATTTTTCTCTGAACACTGATTTTGCTTAATTCTGTGTTTTAGTATATATTTTTGATTTTACTAATCATAAATTATATTCTAAGTTTCTTCATGGTTTCATATTAATAAATTTTAATTTGAGTTGAATCATTGACCTGTATTGTGGGAGTAATAGAAAAGGCTCATTTATAGTGTAATGTGTATAATCACAGTCTGTTATTAACAATACTAGAGGAGTGGTGCACAAAATTTGTGTGTGTGGGGGTGGTCCCCTCAGCCCAGCTGGCACCCTCTCCAATCCGGGACCCCTTGAGGGATCTCCGACTGCCAGTTTAGGCCCGATCCTGTGGACTGCCAGCTGGCACCCTCTTACAATCCGGGACAGCTGGCTCCTAACTGCTCACCTGCCTGCCAGCCTGATTGCCCCTAACTGCCCCCCCTGCCGTACTGGTAGCCCCCAACTGCCCCCCACCCCCCGGCCTGGTTTCCCCAACTGCCCCCCCTGCCGGCCTGGTTGCCCCTCACAGCCTGCTGTTCAGTTGTATAAGTACCGCGTGCTAACCGATTGCGCCACTGGAGCTCCTGTTCAGTTGTTTGGTCGTCCCTCCCTAACCTCCCTTCTGGCCTTGTTGCCCCAATCAGTCTGCTGTTTGATCATTACTGTTACTGTGAGAGCATCCCAGACAACTTGCATATTCCTCTATTATTAGTATAGAATACCTCAAAATCTTTTTTCATGTTTTCTCTTATTCTTTACCTAGAGGTATTATGCTCAGAGAGTAAACATAACAGGATTTAATTTTTAAAATGGCATTTTGTTTTATGAGACAGAGAGAGGGAGAGAGAGAGACTTATTTCAAGGAATTGGCATATGTGATTTTGGCTGGATAAGTAATTCTGAATAACATGGCAGATCACCAAAAATGGCAGGCTGAAAGTAGAAAGGAGCTGAGACAGGAGGTGAGATTACAGATCAATGTGGAATTTCTTCTCCCAGGAAACCTCAATTCTGCAGTTATGGCATTTAAACTGATGGATCATGCCCATCAAGATTATTCAGTGTAATCTCCCTTTCTGTAAAATCAACTGATTTTAGCTGTCAATCACGTGTACAAAATACCTCTACAGAACACTGGTATTAGTGTTTGATTGAATAATTGGATACTCCAACCTAGATGAGTTGACACATAAAACTGAAGATCAAAGCATATATGTATTTTATACTAATTAATTTTATCAATATTTAAAGAGCTCCTATCACTTGTCAGGAACTATTTTAGGGACAGAAGATAAAAAGAGTAAGATAACTAAATGAGGAAATAGCAATTGTAAAACTTCTCTTTTAGTTGGAAGCCAATAATTGTTAAGGTTATTTTAGGTAATGACAGGCATTGCAAAGAAAATTCTCCAGGACCTTGGATAGAGATAGGCAGGCCGAATAAGGGTGCTTTCATATTTTTATAGGGTGAATCCTATGGGCCAGGTTGATGGAGACTCAGATATGGCCACCTCTATCAGCTCTGTGGAGGGAGATCCCAGCACCCTGGTCTAGGAGAAAGCTGCTCCTGAGTTCCTGTCCCAAAGCCAGAAAACTCAGCTCCTCCCTGTATGCCCCCAATTCTCCCCAAGCTGCTGCCCCAGCGCTGGAACTCAGGAGTACGACTGTGCTCTGGCCCTTTAAGAGGAGTTGTCTGGGTCTCCAGCTGCCTCCATGTCACTCAGACACCATCTGCACTGGATTTTACAGCTCATAGTTATGGGGGCTTCTCTTCCAGGCACTGGAACCCTGGGCTGGGAATGTGGCGTGGGGCTGGACCTGTTTCTTCTCAGAGGAGACCTCCTCAGCCCAGATATCCCTCCTGATTAAAAATACGCCACATGTGGGTTCTGGACCAGCCCGCTCCCTGTCTCCACCCGCCTACCTCTCTCAATGTGCTTTCTTCTTTAATGGCCTAGCTCATTCCGTTCAGCCGGATTTTAGGAGGCTCTGAATGATGGTGTTCTGTATTGTAGTTGTAATGTTGATGTGGTTGTGCGAAGATCTTAGTACTCGCAATTACCTACCTGCCATCTTGGTTTCCCCTCGGTTTTTACATTTTTACATACTTCCACTTAAAATGGTAAGCCATGAGATCTATAGATCGATTAACATTAAAATGTGTAGACTCACTTTTTATTGAGTGAAAATTAAAATAATTATTTGAAAATAAAAGGTGAAAATTAAAATCATATAGTTACCTAAGTGAAAATAGTCATTAACTGAGTTGTTTATTCAAAGATTGTTTTAATGTAACAAATGCTATTACAATCAAACATTTGTTAATCATTAATACATTTATATGCATTTATATATGTAAATTATATTTACATATTCTTCATTCTATAAAAGTAATGCTAAACATGATTACAGAAAGAAAATATAACTTAATCAATTATTGTAAATAATTTATAGATTATATTAATGTGTTTTCTGTTTTAGATTCTCCTCCTCCCCCCGATCAAGGAAACAAACAGGACTTTCTAATTAGCCTTTAAATAATCAGAATTTAAATGAAATATTTATATTACTCCCTGATGATTTTAATTAACTAGGTCATACTCGCTAAGGGATTATTCCTATAATGCATGGGTTAAAGGCAAATAAAAATAAAATTATGAAACTTTACCAAATGGATGATAATTGAAGGGAATGAAAACACCCATTTCAAAATTATACTGAGAGTTTAGTTGAATCAATGATTACACAAAACACTAGAGTCTATAATTGTGGTTAAAATTCTTTAGGTTTTCTCTGAAGACATTTCTGAAAGTGCTTATCCTATAATGTGCAGAGGATTCATTTGGAAATTAAAATTTGAAGTTATTTATTTTTAAACTTATCATGAATGTAGAATAAAAATGTAGAAGTTTAGTGAAATATGTCATTTAATAGTTTGGTTAGTTAATGAGTACAAATTGAAAAAGTATTATAATTCAATTTTAATTAAATATTTTGCTTGATCAGAAAAATCCAGGCCGAAGTATCATATTAGCTGTTGTTATTACAAGATGTTTTTGCTCCAGATTTTTTATTTGATTGCAATAATTATATTCAACTTGATAAAGCAAACCAAAGAGAAAAAAACTTTAGCAGTTGAAGTTAAGGACTTACTATGCATGAAAGAAAAACAAATGAGTCTAATAAAATAGACTACTGGTTCTGTTTCTCTGATGTAACCCTGACTGATACACATGCATACAGATAATTTACTAATTACACAATCTATTTCATGTCTCAAAATAAAATTATATGTAATAAATTATAAAATGTTGGTAATTATGATAAATTCTATAGTCAACCACTGTAAAATTGAAAGGAAGGTTTTTTCATTCTTTTTTATGACATTATAAAAAACAAGAGTTAAGATTAAGAGGCAATCATAAAATAATCTTAAAATAAAAAGGATTAATTTTTTCTCTGAGAAAATAAGTAGGAACAAAATATAAGAAAGGACTCAGTGTAATTAAAAAATTTAGATAAACAGAAAACTATAATAAAAAGTTTTTGTTAGATAGTACTTCTATGCTGGCTGATTTTCAGAGAAAGAAAATCATGCATTTCACACACACACATACACAAACACTCATTTCTGTGTGTAGTGTGATTAAGTATACACTTAACTGTAACTAACATTAGAGAAAAAGACAAACATTTTAAATCAAGTCTAATAAGTTACTGATATAGATAATACAAGAATTATTTTTCTTTATCAATGTCTGAAAATAAATAATGCTGGATTTAATTTAATTAACGTTTCACTATATAACAGTAAATGTGTGGAGAAAAAGGTTTGTCAAATGCATCTAAACTAATTTCAGCAGCTACATAGAGAGTGAACGAAAATGTAAAAATACAGTCTTCAAACATATCAATTATAGGGATTTAAGATGGGTTGATACTTGAAGAATGAAAAATTTAAAAAGGAAGTACAATATGAAATTTGCCCAAACATGAACATTTAATGCAGGATTCTCCAAAGAGGAACACAACCAAGAGGAAGATATTGAAGTATCTAGGCCATTAGTAGACTTTCTTGACTTGAATTATTAAAGTTTTCCGTTGTTTTTAATCATAGAGCAGGGTAATGTGCACACACTCTGAAAACCCCAGTCACCCTAGGGTACTTCAGCTGATTCCCAGATATATGAGCAAAACTTCTTCTTTTTTTTTTTTTAATATACTTTATTGATTTTTTACAGAGAGGAAGGGAGAGAGATAGAGAGTTAGAAACATCAATGAGAGAGAAACATCTATCAGCTGCCTCCTACACATCTCCTACTGGGGATATGCCCACAACCTAGGTACATGCCCTTGACCGGAATCGAACCTGGGACCTTTCAGTCCACAGGCCGACGCTCTATCCTCTGAGCCAAACCGGTTTCGGCAAAACTTCTTCTTGTAATAAACCACTGATGCTTGGGGATTGTTTGTTATGCAGCACATTATGGCAATAGATTACTGACTTAGCCATCATGTGTGTAGAGGTGAACAACAAAATTCTAAATGTGCCATACTTTCTTATTAAAGAGGCATCGTTCAATTGAAAATAAATATATAGGATGCAAAAAAAAAAAAAAAAGAACATTCAAGTGCATATTTTTCTGGGCCTTAGTGTATTTAGAGAAACATTCAAATTTTTAAATGGGAAATTCTTCATGAGTAATTGATGACAAATAGTAATTTTCTCTACAGATATTTAAAAATAAATATTTGCAATACTTCTGAAATTTGTAGAAAGCAAGCCAATGAAATTATTATTTGTAACATTAACATAAGGACATGGTATAATACAGCAGGTCTTTGAATAACATTATTTTGTTGTAAAATTGATGAGAAAAAAGATTGATTCCCAGGCAGAGCCACTGTGTGTGTACAGTTTGCACATTCTCCTTATATCTGGCTGGGTTTTCTCCAGGTCCTCCAGTTTCTCCCAAAGATGTGCATGGTAGGTGAAGTGGTCCCAGTCTGAGTACAGGTGTCTGAGAGCACCCTGTGCAGGAAGGTTGGTCTGTCCAGGGCTGGTTCCCACCTTGCACCCTGATCTGCAGGAAAACTCTAGCCACTCCCAACTTGGAACTGGAATAAGCAGTTTGGAAATTAATTGTTCCTTGCTTTTATTAACCTTTCTTAAATGTAAGTATAGCTCACATTTATTTCAATACTTACTATTATGTGTCTTGGGTCCTTATTTAGATGTTTAGTGATGTTTTTTGTGATCAGAAATATGTCTTAGACCCAATCAGTGTGGCCCAGTGGTTGAGCATCGACCTATGCACCAGGAGGTCACGGTTCAATTCCCGATCAGGATACATCCCTGGGTTGTGGGCTCAATCCCCAGTGTGGGGCATGCAGGAGGCAGCCGAGCAATGACTCTCTCTCATCATTGATGTTTCTATCTCTCTCTCTTCATTCCACTCTGACATCAATAAAAATATATTTAAAAAGGAGAGAAAAGTATCTACACATTAAAAAAGAAATATGTCTTAGGAACTTAACTTTTGTTTCTATCAGTCTATAGCAGGGGTGGGCAACCTTTTTGTGAGTGCGTACCAAAACCAGCAAAATCTCTAACTCAAAATTCTTCTGCGTGCCAACCCTAATTTTTTGAGAACATGTTACGCCTACTTGATATCTCTTCAGGTATACGTATGTGAAGAACCTTGAAGAAATAATAAAATTCATTCGAGCGACAAAAACACAGTATATGATGATGAAAAATACACTTATTTTTTCATGTATACATGTACACTGATAGTCCGACAGAAAACTTTATGACTCTGTTTGATATTATCAGTGGGCCTTTTGCTGCTGCATCACTGATGACAGAGATTTTACATCAGGTTTATATTTCGTGACCTTCAGAGATATGCACGAGCTATACTTTCATCCGTCAGGCTACTCCTATTACGAGACTTAACAAAATTCATCACTGAGAACAAAGATTCACAAGCATATGTGGATGAAACCAAAATACTGGTTGGATCTAGGAAGGCAGGGAGAGTTAAGGCAGAGGCATAGAAATTGCTCTTCCCTTCTCTTGTCAATCCATGTCTATAGTCTTTAAGATAACTTGTTATATAACATTATTTATTTATCTAAGATGCACCTACACTGAATTTATCTGAAAAATAAAGAAGTCGATATTAAGAAAAAAATTGTAAATGGAAGATTATAAGAGAGAGTTTCGCGTGCCAGCAAAAGTGCCAGGGGTTGCCCACCCCTGGTACAGTAACATTGGTTTCACTATACACCATTTTTTGAAGTCCGTTTCTAAGAATTTATTGACAACTCTAAGATAAGTGAAGACTTGCTTTTATACTACTTTGCTTTCAAGCTATATCAAAGGAGAGAAATAATAGCATGAGCTTATTTTATTACAGGCTTCTAAAAAGTCCATGCATATGTTTATTTTTTTAACTCCATGTTTTTAGTTTGCTCATCTGTCTCAACTAATATCTAAATCTTCATGATGCAGGAAAACCACTGCTCTGACAAGTACTTGGCCATTTAATTAAATTTAGAAGTTGTATGAGGAAAATAAATAGCACAATATCATTATATTCATATGGATATTATACATAATTTAAGCCAATTTTTTCTTATACAAAGCAGCATTCCATTTTTGGAACCTGAGGTTTAATAGAATTACAAAGGCTTTGGTGGTCATGGAGTTTACTAAATCATAGGCCAATATATTCTAATAAAGAATATTCTTCAATTTTTATATATTTTTTGGTGTTTTTTTAGACATATTTTTTTACTGGTATTAGTAAAAGAAGCTTTAGTTGGCATTTGAAATATGTTATTGCCTGAAGTATCTTAAAAAATAAAGTGGTTACAGCACTTTAATGGGGACCAATTATTAAATTCTCCATGACAGAGTTTAAAGAAATAGTATTATTCTGATATCAAAAAATGTAAAATCATTTTAAACAGTAAGATAGAAGTCTTCTATTAGAGTGATATGGATTTGTGGAAAGTAGGTAGTAGAAATGATCTCTTATCATTATTCTCACCCTCAGGAAGGGATTCAATGTTTAGTTTCTTTCATTCTCAATTGCATGTAAGGAAGCATGCCACGCGGCCTCTACCAGTAAACAAGGTGCTGCTGGGGAGGATCATTGGTCTGAATAAATGCTGAACTATGGAGAAATAAGGAGGACAAAAGAACTGATCTGAGAGAGTCCTAGTGCAGCTGCCTACATGGCAAATGTTTGGTGAGTGAGAGATACAGAGTTTTCCCGAGAGTTTAGGACACCAGCGCAGGTTAATTGGTTTCCGATGATCTTGCCTGAGGCTTCCAGTGTTGTGCCTCTGGTTACAGAGCGGATTACACACTAGGGTAGGAGAGCCTGGATCCAAAGGCAGTGTAAGTGACCATGCAGGTCAGTGAGTAGCTGACACATAAATGCACATGTACTCTAGCACATGTGCCCTGAGAGCAGAATGCACATGTGCCCTGAGAGCTTCCTCAGGCCTGCTGGAACTTGTCAGTGCACCCTTTGGGGAGGGTTGAATTTTGTAGGCCTGTCATTCTGAGAACACAAAATCCCTATACAGAGAAGCTGCAAATCAATAGATGATTATAGACTATGTTAGGAAAATAAGGAATAAACACTTTCCTTCTTTCAGAACAACTGAGGAGCAAGAAGAAGGAAGAAGTGGTGAGAAAACATTTGTCTTTCTTATCTCACTCAGAGCTATTGGGACCATATGTCTAGTCTTTATGGAAAGATGAGGGAGACTAAGATCTGTTGACATTTTAAATAGATATTAAGTCTTATCATAAACTAATATATCTAAATAATTAAAATGACATAGTAGTTATTGGAAGCAGACTGAAATATCAATAAAGGAGAACTATTATTTATCAGAAAACATGTTTTCACAGAGCATAGTTGATAATTAACATTGCAAAAATAAGACAGAATGATATTTATAACTCAATAAATAGAAATTTTGAAACATTTATTTTACTTTATGTATATATAGACACCTGTATATGTATATGTTTATGTATATGTATATGTATATGTATATGTATATGTATATGAATATGTATATGTATATGTGGATATGTGTATAATTAACTCTTTTCTGTACTTTTCTGATCCTTAAAATTTTCTATAGATATTAGGATATACATATCAGAAATTTAAATTTAATACATAAATATTTATTTACTTCATTCATATTTGTGATAAAACTAACATAATAATGGGCTATTATTATGCCTTTATATCATTGGTACTTGGAACACTGTAATACAGGACATCACTCTCCTAATGTACAACATGTCTAATTGTCATTCACACCACTAGCGGATTTGCCATGATGACATCTGACCGGAGCAAGGGTACAAGATTTTAAAAGCTTTAAAACCCCATAGATTTTGTTAGTTTTCTCATCATCTCCAAGGTCATAATTATTCAGAAACTTGGAGAAATGTATTACCTAAGGGATTGATAGAGATCATATAGCCTACTCACTTTAATATTAAAAGGTGTACTTTCTTGTGAAATTAAAAACTTTCACAAAGACTAAAAGCAACAAAAGAGATGTATTCAGGCAAAGTTATTAAAAATGCCCTACAGCTATGATCTGTAAGATTGGAAGTTTGGAATCTGATGGGAATTAAATGTGTCACTTCACACTCTATTCCAGTATTCACATCTTTTAAATTTTTAATGTTAAAACAAAGCCTAGCCTAAAACTTTAAATTTGAATGTCAGTAGAAGACATTTTAAATCATTTATAACAATATGTAATTTCAGAATTTTATCTAAAGCGAGACAAACCTTTCAAATAAAACCATTTCAGCTAATTTATTATTAAAATATTGTTTTAACCAGAGTTTATCATAAAAGATAAGCTACTTTGTTTTACATTAAATTATCATTACTCCTTTAAAAATATATCCTTCTATCTTGAATTTTCCCTGGTAGCACTAGTGTAGGGAGCCATAGTGATACAAATATATTCTTAAGAAGTTTTATTTATTTATTTTTATTTTTTTACATTATCCAGTCTACAAGTATTTTCTGATTGTCCACTACTTCTATGAACCACTCAGAGTTCTATGAGTGTGGCAGTGGGAAAAAAAAAAAAATCCCATTTTTTTGGGTACATACAACTGGAGAGAAATTGATAATAATCAAATAAATGACATGCCAAGTACCATTAAGTGATGTGAATGTGACTAAAGTAAATGAAGAAGTTAGAAAGTAAAAAAGGATGGGTGATGATGAAACCAGGGGTGGTTTTAGAAACATTTGACTTATGCTGTCACACATGGCTCTGCGTTCAGAAGGACCTAGTGTTTAGCTTAATGCCCTGTTTCACTGTCTTGAAATTTTTAAGGCTTTTTGATAAGGAGACACCTCTGCCGCTGCCCTGCCAGCTACAGCTTTGTCCGGAAGGACATCTGGTCTAATTAGCATATTGTACTTTTATTATTATAGACTAGTGGCCGGGTGCATGAAATCCATGCACACTAAAAGGGAATTAATTAGAGGAAATATTTTAATATTGCTATTTGCCCTTTCTTTATAATGGAATTGTCAGAGATGAAAGAAAATTAGTAAAATGTATATGAAAATATCCCTCCTGTCAGAGTCTGGGGCGTGCCTCGCGACACAGAGTCAAGTCGCCGCCCACCCGCACATGCTTCGAAAACGCAGGAGACCCAGACCCGGTCAGCCCCACCACCATCAAGGCCCTCTGGGCGGGGAGCGCAGCCTCAGGTCCCCCAGCCCAGTGCTGGGCAGGGGCACAGCCTCAGGTCCCCCATCAAGCCCCTCCAGACAGGGGGTGCTGCTTCAGGTCCCCTGTCAAACCCCATTGATGAGGGGTGCAGCCTCAGGTCCCTCAGCACAGCCTCAGGTCGCCCAGCCTGGTGTAGGGGAGGGGGCCGTGGCCTGAGGTCCCACAGCCCAGTGCTGGGGAAGGGAGCGCAGCCTGAGGTCCCCCATTAAGCCCTGCTGAGGTTGGGGGCATGGCCTGAGGTCCCTCGGTCCAGTGCTGGGGCTGGGGGCACGGCCTGAGGTCCCCTGCCCAGGCCAGGTGCCATGCAGCCTCAGATCACTGCTGTACAGTCATTACATGATGGCATCTCAACTAATTTGCATATTATCCTATTATTAGATAGACTAGTGGCCCAATGCACACAATTTGTGCATATTAAAAGGGAATTGATTAGAGGAACTATTTTAATATTGTTATTTGCCTTTTCTCTATAATAGAAGTGTCAGAGATGAAAGAAAATTAGTAAAATGTATATGAAAACCTTCCTCCTGTCAGAGTCTGAGGTGTGCCACGGGACCCATAGTCCCGCCCACCCATGTGTGCCTCGAAATTGCACAGAGCCAGACCTGGACAGCCCCACCCACATTGGGCGAGATCCAGACCTGACCAGCCCCACCCTTGTCAAGCCCCGCTGGGCGGGGGGTGCAGCCTCAGGTCTTACGTCAAGCCCCATTGGGCAGGAGTTGCAGCCTCAGGTCCCCTGTCAAGCCCCACTGGGCAGGGGGTGCAGTCTCAGGTCCCCCATCCTGGTGCTGGGGCGGGGGGCATGGTCTGAGGTCCTCTGGGAAATGGAGCCAACTTCACTGAACATTTTCAGTTTTGGCTAGTGTATAAAGTGGTCCAAATTGTTATACATGACACATGATATTCTCTAATGCTTGTGGTATATTAAATGACATGCATTTATTTTTGCATGAAAATATTAATGACTTGATAGCTTTCCTAATGGATTATATTTTTCAAAAGCTTTTTAAGCTGATACGGTAAACTGAATTCATGACTTGACTTCATAACATGTTAAAAAGAAAAGAAACAAAATTATTCCATTCTGATTTTATTCCTAACTGAATGTTAGGATTACTCATTTTTTGAACAAAGAATTGTGGGAAGGGAATGCTACTCACATTATGAATTTTTTTTTATATATGTATACATTATGCTATAATATAAAAGTAGAATGTATTAATATATATCTATTATGATTCCCCAAAGTTTTGATATGTAGGCAGTGATCACTCTTTTGTATTCTGGGTTTTGTTTAAATAAATAAATATATATATATATATATATATATATATATATACACATAAATATAATTCAATATCTACATACTTTATTGTTTATAAGGCAATCACAGTAGCTTTTCAAAAAATATATTTTTGTTGATTTCAGAGAGGAAGAGAGAGGGAGATAGAAACATCAATGATGAGAGAGAATCATTATCTGCTTCCTACATGCCCCTACTGGGGATCGAGCCTGCAACCCAGGCATGTTTCCCAACTGGGAATTGAACCATGAGCTCCTGGTTCATAGGTCAGTGCTCAACCACTGAGCTATTCCAGCCTGGCACAGTAGTTTTTTGTGTGCTGCTAAATTAAATTTAGTAGGAAGAAACAATTGAGCCTATAAGTGTTTAGTAGCCATCTTCATTGAAACAAAGTATCAAAGAGTCTAGGGCCCTAGTTTGAAAAAGTGCAAGATCAGAGTGACAGCATGGTCTGGTTCTAATGAAAGTTTTCTGGCTTATAGATGACCAAATTATTGCTATGCCCTCAACAAGTAATAAAACTGTGAAAAGTAAGTTGGATGTTACTTAGAAATTATCTATAAATTTGAACCCATTTATTTAAGTAGCAACTATCCTATCAATTACTAGCAGAAAGCTAATACTATTTTATAAAAAATTTAATTAAATTATAAAACAAATATATCTCATAAAGGCAGCATTAGATTACATAAAAGGCATTCCATTTTTTGTATACTTATGTATGTTAAATTATACACCTTTTTCATAAGCAAATACAAAGCAGCAGCTGGCTTCTGACATTTAAACAGGTTTTCTTTTACTTTCATGATTTTTCTGCTTTCAGTTGCTGCACTGTTCTATTTTATTTTACATGACGTGAACAAACCACACTGTGTAGTGATGATTTTTAAAGCAAGATTACAACCTAAAAATCAAATATTTTTAATCAATATGGTCATCATATTAGTTAAGTAATTTCTTCTTTAAAAAAAATGATAATATGTTTCCTTCCCTCACTACATTTACCAAGTATTGCTATGCTCATGTTTGGAATAGACAGATATGATATCCCCTGAGAATTTAATCTGATTAATCATACAAAAAAATTGTTTTTTATAAAAATTGCAGTCACTTTTCTCATTTAATGGCTGATAATAACAATGGCTAAGATGTTTGCTTGTTAATATCTTTTTCTGGTTAATGAGTGTTTCCAACTATTTTTAGTACATTTCTCAATCATATCTTAAAAATTCAGGCTGAACTTATTCTCAGAAAAATGATTTTCTAAGCATATTTTAAAAGTGTTGGCACATAGATTTAAAAAAAAAACTGACTTAATTGAGTTAGCTGGTATATGTACATAAAATCTAATAAAATGATTCCTGCTCTGATTAATTCTGTGTAGATGCTAGATACCTGGTGCTTGATCGAGCTGACAGAACAATCATATTTTCATTCGTCTGAGTGGCCCTATAAAATCATGCTGAGCTGAATTAATTTCTTATAATTATGTACATTAAAGTTAATAATAGACAGTTGAGATAATAATGAAACAGTATTCTCTGTATAGAAATATTGTGTCATTATATCACTTACCCAAAGTATGGATGAGTGTATGAATGAGTATTTACATTTTATATTTTGAATATGTTATATCTTAACAGAGCTGAGTAAACATACATAACTCCAGATACTTAACAGTGAAATGAGACGATGCCATGTCTTACTGAATAGAAGAGTAATTGATCCATTCTTTAGAAGATTTGAACTGAAATATGATTTTAGATTGACTGTAAACACATGAATGATCTAATTCTTATATTTTGTGGACTTAGAGGTAATTTAACCCAAGACAGAGAATATTTACTTTTAAAATTTTGGGGGACATATAAATATATATATACATAAGCTTATCTTAGATTTTTGTATATAGATAAATATAGATGCAGATACAGTATAGATATATACACATCAATAAATATATATTCCTTCATCCATGCAGAGATGAAATATATTCATGTGTGCATATGTATACACACACATACACACATATGTATGTACATACCTTAATTTAGAAGAGGCATTGAACCATATGAATGTGGGTATGCATGTATATGTGTATACACATACAAATATTTATATGTATGTGGATGCATATTTCATTTATGTTTGATATATTTACATATATATGAAACAGTGTGTGTAAAATATATGTGTGATGCAGTTCACAGTTTTTTACTTACTCTACATTTTGACACAAAGTTCTATAGAACCATCTGAAAGGATTATGGGCAAGAAGGAGAAAAGTGATTTAAAGCCAGTCTTCTCACATTTTGCTTCAAAGGGAAGAGTTTCCACAATAATTTATATCTTCAAGTGACTTACAAGTTATTTTAGTTAAGTTACTCTGCTGCTTTTTAAAAATCTGTTTTTATTTATTTCAGAGAGGAAGGAAGAGGGAGAGAGATAGAAACATCAACGATGAGAGAGAATCATTGATCAGCTGCCTCCTGCAAGTCCTACACTGGGGTTTGAGTCTGCCACCTGGGCATGTGCCCTGACTGGGAATCGAACCATGACCTCCTGGCTCAGAGGTAGATGCTCAACCACTTAGCCATGCCACCTGGGCTATTCAGCTGCTTTAAAAAATGTAAAACCAATGGGTAGTATGGACAATAAAATAAATATACTCAAATTTTATTTCTGGGGTGCCCATTCATTGGTCATAAATCTTAGAGAAAAGCTGGAGTGATAAAATGCTTATTTATCCAGATTATCTTGAAAGATCAAATGTAATCATAGTCATCCTTAAATTCTACTCTTTCATTTACCATGATCAATTGGTTCCCAAGTTGGCTACCCTTCTTGAATATCTTTTTCACCAATTCTTTCCACAAATTAATTTATATGTGGTATGTTAAGCATCAGTTATAGCCATCCTTTTCTGCTTTTGCCATGATATTGCCAAATTATTCTAATAGCCTCTGACAAATATTCATAAATTAATCCTCCATAGTGCTAAAATATCCAATACGCAAATCTGTTCAAACAAGTCTTCTATTTAAAATCTTCTAAGACACCTGATTGACTATATGATAACATTATTTGGTATGGCATATGAAATATGAAACCTTTCATTTTTGTGATCCCTTAACATGCAACTTCAGCTCTGCCAATGTTTCATGTACTATACTTCACCCTAACATTTTATTTTATTATTTTTTAAAGTTTACTGTTAAAGGTATTACAGATGTTCCCTTTTTTTTCTCTATTGGCCTCCTCCACATCTCTCCCGCCCACTCTCTAGGCCTTCACCACACTATTGTCTGTCCATGGATTATGCATATATCCATGTAAATTCTTTGGTTAATCTCTTCCCGCACTTCTCCTCCCCACTCCCTGACCCTCTAAATTTGTCTGTCTGTTGCATGCTTCAGTGCCTCTGGATCTATTTTGTTCAACTGTTTATTTTTGTTTATTAGATTCCATATATAAGTGAGATAATGTGATACTTGTCTTTCTCTGACTGGCTTATTTCACTTAGCATAATACTCTCAGGTCCTCTCTTGTTGTCTTAAAGGGTAAGAGATCCTTCTTTTTTTCAGCTGCATAAATGCCTATGATCCTTTAACATCACCACCTGTGTAAACATTTTCATCCCTGTTTCTCAAGAGCTGCCAAATGAGCAGTGTTAGTTATCTGTCACTTATTTATGAAACTCCTCCCCCAATTTTCTACACTATTAGACTATCTCTACAGTTTAATCACATCTAAGTGGTATTTTTATATTGAATCATAATAACTTTTAAATATGATATGTTAAGCACCTAGTTCTGCTTAAGAACTTGGCCTGCTTCATCCCTTTTTAAAAAATATATTTTTATTTATTTCAGAGAGGAAGGGAGAAGGAGAGATAGAAACATCAATGATGAGAAAGAATCATTAATCAGTTGCCTCCTGCACGCCCCCTACTGGGGACTGAGCCTGCAACCTAGGCATGTACCCTTGACCGGAATTGAAGCCGGGACCCTTCAGTCCACAGGCCAACACTCTATCCACTGAGCCAAACCGGGTAGGGCTTGATTCATCCTTGTAATACTCAAAACAGGACAACATTGTTTGCAAATTTTCTGTTGAAATTGCATATTTTAGTAAAGAAAGAGATAATTAATTCTTGTAAATGTGCTCTGATATTTATAAAATTTAATTATATTCACCTAGGGAGTGTGCATATACAGATATACATGTATGCCAGTATAATTTTATTATGCATTCTAGATTTTTGTTAGTTTTTAATACTTAAATAAGCTTTCTCTATCAAATCTTTCAATTTTTCTAAAATGTCTAAGCTACAGCATTATTTTTCTTTTAATGGTCTTAGATATTAAAATGTTAATACCCATTATGTCTCCAGATAATTTTTTTATTTGTCTATTACAGTTAGCAGGACATTTACTTTTTGTATCAAATACTTAATTGAGAAGTTGTCACTTGCTTTCCAGTATTAAACTCATTATCATTTGCCTTTAAGAGGATCTCTGAAATGCTTCAAATATATCATCACATCATTAGTAGTACCCTCATTATGCATCTTTCAATGCTCATTTAAAAGAATGTTACATTTAACTAAATTGACATTTTTCTGACATAAAAACCACAGGTTGTATTATTGACTGATTAGATATAAAGAAGACATATCTCTAGTGTCACTTCCAGTATCATAAAAAGATTAACTTGACTAATTAGAAAAACACTATCAACATTGCAAAAACTGACATAGTAGGTATTTATTTTCTGTAAAGAGAGATTTGTAATGTAGTTTCAAAAATGATAAAACACATCAGCTATGGTAAACAAAAATATTTTCATTTCAGTTCTCAAATGTTTATCTCATTAGTTGCACACACACACACACACACACACACTGTGTGCTAAATTTATTCATTATACATAAAACAAAAATCATTATAAAGAAGCATTTAGAGGGCAAAAAGCATAATGCAAAATTTTAAATGTATTCTTGTGATAATACAATACCTGAATAATATAAATTTTAATTTATAATTATTTTAATTGATAGTTTGTTTTATATTATATTGTGTGGTTAAACAGAATTTTTATAAGAATACTTTGATTGGCTATATCTTACATAATAATAGACAAAAATGTAAATTAACCATCCCTCCACTATGCTCACCAGCCAATCAGAAGAGTATGCAAATTAACCCAACAAAGATGGTGGTTAATTTGCATATGTAGGGGCAAAGCGTCAGAGCGAAGACTGAAGGCTCCATCCGGAGCTGTGAAGACTGAAGGCTCTGGCTGGAGCGAAGGCCTCCATCCCTGGTGCCGGAGGAAAACCAGTGCTGGCAGCCAGGGGAAGGGAAGGCCTATTGCACGAATTTCTTCATGCAATGGGCCTCTAGTATTGAAATAAATCACTTGGGTAAATTTGCCATTAAACTGTTATAGTAACAGAAATATGAATCTCTGTGTTGTATTTGTGCATCTATGTTGTATTAATGATTAGAACTCAATGAAGGGTGAATGTATACAACATAAAAATTACAGTCTACTTTATCCTATATAATAAAAGGCTAATATGCAAATCTATCAAATGACAGAACGACTGGTTGCTATGAGGCGCATTGATCACCAGGGGGCAGATGCTCAATGTAGGAGCTGCTCCTAGTGGTCAGTGTGCTCTCACAGGGGGAGCACCACTCAGCCAGAAGCCCTGAGCCAGGCTCACGGCTGACGAGCGCAGCAGTGGTGGCAGGAGCCTTTTTCGCCTCTGCTGCAGCGCTAAGGATGTTTGACTGCCATCTTAGGCCCTGGGGAGCAGGCCTAAGCCATTAGTCAGACATCCCCCAAGGGCTCCTGGACTGTGAGAGGGCATAGGCTGGGCTGAGGGAACCCCCCCCCCCCCACCCAGTACATGAAATCTGTGTACCAGGCCTCTAGTAAGATATATTTATAAAGCAACTCTTCAATAACATTCTGAGAATATATGTTGTTACTGCAAAGACCCTTGGTAGCCTCTTTTACACAGAGGCCATTCATGACATCACTAACTAGACTATGCAGCGATAGTTATTACCACACCTTTTTGCTTTTATTCACATCTGCCCTAGATCATCTATGACAAAGGAAATTAGTTATCATAATTACATCAAAAGTCATTATTTTGTTATGGAAAAATTATCATCTATGAATAAGGATCTGATAGTTTCAACCCCTATTTTGTAGTTTTGATTTATCTGGAATGTGGGTCATTCATCAGATACAATATATTGAAAATATATGAGGGACAAAAACTACAAATTGTCCTAATTTTAGATGATCTACAGTGATCTTTTGAACAAAGTTAGTTAATAAGTAACTTATATGTCACAGTACAATTGATTGTCATTTTTTAGGCCTATTTTATTTGTTTTGTTTTAGCTTTTAGGTTACAAAAATGTGTATTTATAAATATATTGCATTTCTTTATTTTCAAGCTGAAATGGTTTTGTGTTGAGTAATAACCTGAAAGAATTCAACAGAACTCTTAATATATTAAAGCACTTTGAACATTCTTTTAATTAATATTTATAGAACACCTTTTATGAGTTAGGCATTTTCTAATAATTTGTAATTATGATAAGAATATAACATTTTTTATTTCAAGATGTTGCCTGATTTATGAGGAGGTTAAAAGCAATGATTCAGTTCTGGCTGGGTGATCCAGTGGGTTGGAACATCATCCCATACAACAAAAAATAAAAAAAGATTGCAGATTCAA
Organism: Myotis nattereri; assembly: GCF_964212035.1. Lineage (NCBI taxonomy): Eukaryota > Metazoa > Chordata > Mammalia > Chiroptera > Vespertilionidae > Myotis > Myotis nattereri. Next base: position 50,982,004 of record NC_138076.1, on the reverse strand, counting down.
TTCCTGGTCAGGGCACATACCTAGATTGTAGCTTTAATCCCCCATTGGGGAACATATGGGAGGCAAGAGATTGATGTTTCCCTTACACATCAATGTCTTTCTCGCTCAGTCTCCCACTGTCTCTAAAATGAATAAACAGATCCTTGGGTGTGGATAAAAAATAATAAATAGATAAATAAATAAATAATAAGTAAATGACACAGCTGTAATTTAGTGTGATAGCTGACATAAACCGGTGGAATAAAATAATGTGTCATCAAGGCATTGAGGAAAGAGTGTTTAATTCTGTTTCTGGGAGTATTTAGAAAAGATTTTGGTGGTGTTGAACTGGGTAAGAAATACTTAGCTCAGAAGAAAAAAGGGGGAGCTGACTTAGGTAGAAAGAAAACATCGATTTGTCAAATGAAAAACTAAACTTCTTTAAATAAGACAATAGATCATTCTTTAAATATTTGTATACCTCATGCATGATAAAAAAAACATAAGTTTCTCCAGAATTTAAATATATTTGAAAAATGTTAAATGTCTAAGGAGTTCATCATAATCATGCCTAAGATTATTGATTCACTAAATGTTTAAACCCATTAAACAAAAGTGTACACAGACTATTACAATTAATACAAATCAATAAACTTGTGATAACATAATTAACTGAATTTAACTATCATGGATTTGATTCAATAAATATACTAATTTTTGCTTTATTTTTATGGAGCTCAGTGTATTTTGTTGTATATTTTTGGTTTTTATTTGTTTGTATTCCTAGTTCTAGATTTCCACAAAGCAAAAATAAAACAAAACAAAAATAGGAGACAATGTAGAATGAGATTTCTTCTTTTTTTTTTTTTTTTTTCCCAGTTTTGCTACATTTTAATAGTAGGTTTTTTGAGGGAGAATTTTTTAGGACTTGTCAGTGACATCAAACAAAAGGAAATCAGTTATCATAATTCCATCAGGGTACAGAGTGCTGGACCGCACCTCAGTTCACATGACATGGAGAAAGTGTGTTTCTTGCCCCTTGAGGAGCTTACAGTCTGGGGGGCTGACAACTCACAGTGTAAGAGTTGAGTGAACAACAAAGTTCTTTAAGTCGATTCCTCATCCCCTCCAGCTATTGCGGACCAAACCATTTTGAAATTAATCTAATCAAGATGAGAGACCAGACTAAATCTGGCTGAGAATTCTTTCAGGCTCCTAAAGTTTCTGACATCCATCTCAGTAAATGGAATTGACCCAACAGGCAACTGAAAGACTAGATCTCTGGAAGCACAAGGGCTAGCACAACTTAATTGAGGTTACTTATTTTAAAAAGCAAACATACTGAACAGTATGACAGGTTATTACACTGGTTTAAAAACAGGCCAAGTACTGCGCCATTCCCCTCGTGCTAGCACTGGTCATTGAAAGTAGTGATATTTAATGTGTGGGCTCTACATCTAATCCACAGAAAGCCCACCCCAGACTTAATGTTCTGTGCATCAAACAGGTGCCTCGTGTATACTATGAAAGTTTTATTTATGCCCCATTAAGTAAATAATAATGTAAATAGTCAGATAATAACAAGCTAATGACCTGCATATTTCCATATGGATGAATGGTGATATATCTAAACAGGAAATAAATGGCAAGCCTATCTACCTATGTAAAAAAAAAAAAAAAAATTGTAGAGTATCTCCAAATCTCACATAATCATCGCTATAAGAGGTATGCAGCTTTCCAGGTTTCACAATCAATTGTCAGAAAACAGCAGTTATTCCTGCAGTATCTAGTTAGCATCTGACTCAAGTTATTTTTAGATTATATGACTTAGAAGACATTATTAACCCATCTAAAAATTGGTAATTATTCTGAGATGGTTCCGCATTAACCCTAGAATCACTATCAGAAAGAATAACAATGTGATGTAGAAGAACAGCAAATCAACATGACTAAAAATGTGCTCACTTTCAGAAACAATCTTGACATCTGGAAAAATCACAGCTACAACCTGGGAACACCCCCATATGGATACCAATGTGGCCAAGGCACACTCTGAGCAGGAAAAGGATGAAATCGGGTGAACTTAGGTCACCTTTGAGGAGCAGCCTAGAAATTTACTTCAAGGACAGCATAACTGTTCCAAACTCTCCAAAGCAGTTTCATACTATCCTACCCACATCGGCCCAAAGTTTGACATTAATTCAAAAAACCAAAAGAGCATAGTGGAGCAGAAGGGAACAGATGTGTAAACTCTAGTACATTCTTATTGCTGTAATAAGGTTGAAGATGAGCACATCCCACCCACAATAGTGTTGTCCCAGGAAGCAGGGCAGTAGTGGTGAATTAGAAAAGAGAATATTAACTGCACAATCAATAGAAAAGTGAAAACATGTTTCAAAACCTACAATAAGCCTGTATCCAAAGGACTCTTACATGTCAGTGATGTGCGGGATGTAGATTCTGTGCTACAGCTTTGCAGTCGACTCCCTTGGGCCCACTGGCCTGGCACCGCCTGCTTCCTGCCTGCTGAAGGGAGAGGATTCTACTCAGAGCTATGATGTTCCTAGAGAATGGTAAAATTCACGGAAGTTCCAGGTTATTCATGTCAGGGTCATTCCTTGTGTGAAGTTTGATGTAGATGAAGATAAAGTGGTTTCTTGGTCAATAATTGCAATTTCTTTCTTTTAAAATCAGTGGGTTTCATGTATAGTTCTACTACAATGGGCCCAGGTTTCATTTCATCCATCTTCATGAAAGCGATACACTTGGTACTGATAAAACTTTTTTTGGGCTTGTAGTGTTTGGATTCAAAGAAGATAGCTGCCCCTTTGGTTAATTTTTCAACATGCTTCTGGAGCTCAATGTCTACATTAAAAGGAACATATGTATCTTCTTTTCTTTCTTTTTTTTTTAAAAAAAAACATATTTCATTGATTTTTTACAGAGAGGAAGGGAGAAGGATAGAGAGTTAGAAACATCAATGAGAGAGAAACATCAATCAGCTGCCTCCTGCACACCCCCTCCTGGGGATGTGCCCGCAACCAAGGTACATGCCCTTGACCGGAATCGAACCTGGGACCTTTTGGTCTAAAGGCTGACGCTCTATCCACTGAGCCAAACCGGTTAGGGCTGTATCTTCTTTTCTTGGAGCCACAGGGGTATCGTGCACAGGAGTTAAATTGTGCCCTTCGGATCCTTTACACTGACTGTGATATGGCTATCAATGCATTGCCCAGCATCTTTCAGAAGGATCTTCTCGATTCTGATAGTAAGTCATTCTTGGTTCTGACGGCAACCTTGGTAATAAAGTACCGGGAAATCTAGCAGCAAAGGAATCAGGAGACCTGCTCCAGCACCACCCTCTTCTTCGTCTTCTTCAAATTCCAAATTCTCTTCTTCACCAGGTGCTAAAATTCTTCTTAAGGGGACAGGCTGCACGTCAGATGGGAATTCTTTATTATAGGTAAGGTGGTTCTTTATTATGGGAATTCTTTAGGATTGGCTCTAGCTGCTTCAGGTCCTCCAGTTTAAATTCTTCTTGGGACTGTGTGGACTGTAAAGCTGCACTTCGTAATTCCAAGCATGCTGCAATTTTGCCCATGGTTTTCTTTAGATCGTCTGTGAATTCAGAATTATTGTGTGGAGCTTGGGCCTCTTTCTGTAGATGTCTTGCTAATATCTGATACTCATTCTATCGCCTCCACCAGCTGGCCGCAGGAGTCGAAGTCGGGCCTGTCCTAAAACTGGTGCCCCGGCGCTACAGCGGACTCCGGGTACCTCCGACGCGGCAGGTCCCCACCGTAGGGCGCCATCCTCCCCGGGCCGGGCGGGGCCCCTACATTAACAGCGCCCGGAGGAACCGCTCAGGCCACCGCCGCCACCCACCGAGGAGCCGCCCCGAGATTTATTCTTAATAAGATCTTGTTCCAGTCACAGGTTATTTCTTTCTCTCTTTCCCTTCTTTCTCTTTCTCTTCTTTTTCTTTCTTTCTTTTCCTTTCTTTCTTTCTTTCTTTCTTTCTTTCTTTCTTTCTTTCTTTCTTTCTTTCTTTCTTTCTTTCTTTCTCTCTCTCTCTTCTCTCTCTCTCTCTCTCTCTCTCTCTCTCTCTCTCTCTCTTTCTTTCTTCTTTCTTTCTTTCTTTCTCTCTCTCTCTCTCTCTCTTCTTTCTCTCTCTCTCTCTCTCTCTCTCTCTCTCTCTCTCTCTCTCTCTCTCTCTCTCTCTCTCTCTCTCTCTCTCTCTCTTTCTTCTTTCTTTCTTTCTTTCTTTCTTTCTTTCTTTCTTTCTTTCTTCTTCTTTTTCTTCTTTTTCTCCTTCCTCCTCTTCCTCCTCCTCCTCCTTTTCCTCCTTCCTCTTCTTCTTCTTCTAAATTTATTTATTTTTCTTTATTGATTAAGGTATTACATATATGTCCTTATCCCCTCATTGCCTGCCCTCTCCCCCCCCCCCTCCCCATGCCCTGTGTGTCCATTGGTTAGGCTTATATGCATGCATATAAGTCCTTTGGTTGATCTCTCCCCCTTACCCCACCCTCCCCTGCCTTCCCTCTGAGGTTTGATGGTCTGATCAATGATTCTCTGTACTTGCTTCTTTAAAAAAAAATGTTTTTATTGATTTTTAGAGAGAGGAAGAGAGTGATGTCTCTCTCTCTCTCTCTCTCTCTCTCTCTCTCTCTCTCTCTCTTTCTTTCTCCCCCTTCCTCTCTCTGAAATCAACAAAAACATTTTTTTAAAAAAGACAAAATAATAGGAAAGGAGCAAAGGGAAGGCTAGACATTATAGGCATGTACCTTGCAGAACACTGGGGGAAGGACACTGGACAGGGGGAAATAGACTCATACCCAGTAAAGTTGGGGAGACTAGTGAAGGCGCTCGCTGTCAATCACTCCTGGGGACAAAGGTGTTAGCAAGAATGGGCATGGCCACTGCAGGCCTGTGAAAATTTGGAATACCTGACCTCCTAAACAAAGCGGTTCACTCTTGTGTGCTCTAAACTCTCTTGGGGGACATGTGACTCTGGGCTTGTGGGGTTCTTTTGCTCCTGCTTCCTTGCATTCACCCACATGGCCCATGGCCATGCAGACCGACCCCCCCCCCCCCCCCTCCGCCACACACACACAATGAACTAATGGGCTGCAGCTAGCCTAATGCAGTACTGGACTCTGCTCCTGCATGGAACAGAAACTCTGGGCATGGCTTTGCTTTTAGCTTTACTCTAACTCCAGCTACACTTCTATGGCTGGACTGAGGAAAATGGGGCTTTGGAAACACAAAAATTTAATTTCAACCAAATAAAAATTACTCAGTCCAGCCAGTGTGGCTCAGTGGTTGAGCATTGTCCTATGAACCAGGAGGTCATGGTTCGATTCCCAGTCAGGGCACATGCCTGGGTTGCGGGCTCAATCCCCAGCAGGGTACATGCAGGAGGCAGCTGATTGATGATTCTCTCTCATTGATGTTTTTAATCTCTCTCTTACTCTCCCTTCCTCTTTCTGAAATCAATAAAAACATATAAAATATTTTAAAGGAGATATACTATAATTTGATTTATAAGTACTTCTTAAATAACCTGAACCCTTAAGGATATTCGTCACACAGTTTATCAGAAGTGATAGGTTTTGACATTTTAAATGAAGGGGATATTATAGGCAAAGAGTGTAAAGTATAGTGTGTTTATAAAGATTAGCAAATATTTGTTAATATGAGTCAGTAGGAGTAACTAATAAAAGGCTTTCTTCAGTAATATTTTCATCCACTGACATGAATATAATGTTGCAATGGCTATATATTTTTAAATGTGATATCTAATATTTTTTACTCAAGTTGGTTTTATTCTACCAAGAGAAAGGGTGATGAAAGGTTATGTTGCAGACAAAGGAGATGTCAGGAAAAAGACAGATGGTCATCACCCGGAAAACAAGCTGATATTTCCTTATCAACTTTTATCTCTTCTGTCAGGGAAATTCCTCTGAGTTTTTAAGCTTTCAAAATATTTGACACACTATTTTAGAAATGGCGAACACTTTGTTGTAGAGCAATATATAAAATATGAGATTTGTTTTTATGTAAGTTTCCAATTTCTGTATCTCATTATTAACTTTGTTCACTCAAAATACAAAGATTATTGTTTGACTTGAGTATTCCTCTGAATAATTGTTTTGCTTTAAAAGTCAGACATGTCCTTTTCATTTGATTCTCTGAATGAATATATCAAAGTTTTTGATTCATGATAAATGCGTATTATTTATTTTCTCTGTTGTATGAATTATTTTGAATATTTTTAAGTTTATCTGATGATTACTCACTTTATCTTATGAAATGAGAATGTGGTAGCAAATTGGGTGGTTGTGTTAACTGGGAACAGCACCAGATGCTAGAGGTTCTTCGGTTCAGCTAAGAAAAGAATTCAGAGCCCAGGAACTCAAATACAAGTGAAAGTTTTTTTAGAAAGTCAAGGGTGTAGGAGAAGTAAGCCGTGGAAGAAGTAAGCCAGGTGGGCTGCCTAGACTCAAAAAATAAGGTACTCAGGCAAAAGAAGGGAGAAAGAGAAGCAAAGGAAACTGGCCTGGGGAAGCAGAGAGGGAAAGGCTCAGGCATGTTACAGAGAGAGAGAGCCACACTGAGTTCTTTGTTTTAAGATTTTATCTGTTTCCTAAAAGTGGGGATTTTATGGAAGGTCTCAGGGGAGGATCTCAATAGAATACTCATCAATTTTCAAGTGTGTCCTTTCAGGATCCTGGTCTCCTTTCAGGATCCTGAGCCAGAGGAGGGGGTCATTAGTCACTACAGTTGATCTTGATGTCAGCCTTCGCCTTGACCCACCTGGCCTTGATGCTTTACTGGTCCTGAAACGGAAACACAATTGTTATCTCTAGCTTGACTAAAACTCCGTCTCTGTGGTCAACAGATTGAAGGCTTTGTTCTTGAGATTATTTGATTTGGGCCAGAACCTCATTGTCTTGAGGGGTTAATACTTAAGGGAGTGGCTGTGCACGGTCTTGTAAGGGAAACATATGAAGCTATTTTCCGGCCCCCCTTCTTCCTCCACGAAGGGGTCTGCCACATGACTGGTGACATGCCAGGGGAGGGAAGGTCAGGGGAGGGTCTGAACTGCCTGACCATCAATACAGAAGGTCAGGATGTTTAAACTGTATGACCAGCAATATGCTAGGGATGAAAATGTCACCCTGGTTGGGGAGGTCCCATCCTAGTTTTGCCTTTTGCTAGACACCCAGGGCTTCTCACTTGGGTGACCTTTGGTTCCTACACTGCTCATGTCTGTCTAACTGCCTATTAGATTTGTCTAAGGAAAGGTCTTTGCTACAATGGTTTCTGTCAAACAAGTCAATTCTATTTAAAGTTACTTTTTGATATTTTATATTATTATTCTTTTCTTATTAATTTAATTTTTTTGTATAATGATTTCAGAGATAATTTTTTTCAGTTACTCTCCATTGTAAAAAAAAAAAAAATGTTTCTGTGTGATAGGTGGGTAGAATAATTATTTTATTTTTTAATTTATTGGATCAATGAAATCTTTATATTTGGGCACATAATGGTAATTTGCTTAATTTCTCACCTGTCATTAAAATACTTAAAATCTTTGTGAATGACAAAGGCTTAAGCACAAAGCAGCAAATTTTAGTGCCGACTTTTTAAAATCCCAAAGCACTTACTGCTCTAAAGCTCTTGCCACTTATCTATCACTTTTCATCTCTATTGCTTGATAATTGATGAAAGCTTTGCCTTTCCTATGGAATCATGAGCTCTTAAACTTCAAATGGATTCTGAAAGAAAAAAATGGATTGAAAGAAGGTATATTTGGCAGGGGCAAAATAATTTTGGGTTAAATTGTTACTAGAAAGCCTGTAAAATAAATGCACTATGTCTGAAGGACATGATTAAGAATGTTAACTGGAATAAAATATTTTAATTTTATATTTGGAAACCATCAAGAAGAGCAGAAATTGAGAAAATACAAGGGCCTTGTAAGATAAAATGGTATTTATGATTTAAAAAATGAGTTTATTAGATCCAGAGGATAAAGTATATGAATAATTCTATCAAGCTGTAGATCACATGTAAGGTCAACTTGTGGATGTCTTTTAATTTAGGTAATTTTTAGACAATAGAAATGTAATATTTTTTGCTTGGGCAATATTTGTCCTATAATATTATATTGGTTGATATGTACAAGAATTATTGGAATCAGAAAAACAGTTTAGAAGGAGATGTTAATAAAGCAAGCATGATATACTAAGGTTCAGAGTCATTATGAAGACAAATATTTTATGAGGTTTGATAATCTTGAATTGAGTAGGGCAATTAAAAAAAGGAGAAGCTCTGGACAGGAAGTTCAGTTGGTTAGAGAACTGTCCTGTTACAACAAGGTTTCAGATTCAATACCCGGTCAGTACACATATAAGAATCAACCAAGGAATGCAAACTAAATGGAACACATGATCTCACTCATATGTAAAATCTAAGTAATAAAATAAACTGATGAACAGAGTAGATCCAGAGACATGGAAGCATGGAAAAGAGTGTGGAATCTCAGAGGGAAGGTGGGGAAGGGTGGGTGGGTTGGAGGTAATCAACCAAAAACCTTGTATGCATATATGCATAATCCATGGACACAGACAATAGGGTGGTAAAAGACAGGAGCAGGGGGCAGGGTGTGGGTGAAGGGGGTCAAAGGGGGAAAAAGGGGTGTATGTAATATTTTCCACAATAAAGAATTATTTAAAAAAATAAGTGGAACAACAAATTGATGTTTCTCTCTCCCTTCCTTTTTCTCTCTAAAAATCAATTAATCATTAATTTTTTTTTTTAAGAAGGAAAGTATTGCATAGACAGCTAAAAGAGTTGAAGATTTTAATATTAAAGAAATGCAAGAATGGTTGTATTACCCTATGAAAATATTTTTCTGACTAGAAAGTATGGAAATCCCTTAATTTGAGATGAACAGAAACATAAAAACTATTTTTTAATGACTGACAAGTACTTATTGAACATTTATTTAAATTTTTAGCACTGTGTTAGCTCTGTGAAGGACAAAATACATATAATGCATTTTTCAGAATTAGAGAGAGTAGGCAGGGAAATTAAAATAGATTTAATTATTCAGTGAAGATTTATTGAGAGCCTAGTATATGTCAGACTATTGGCAAAGATCTGATGATTATTAAATATGTTCATTTCTATAAGGTGCATCCAGTAGAGTAAGGAACAAAAATAAAAGAATAAAAAGTATGGAAAAGAGGCACAAGGACTATATTAAGTTAAGTGACCAAGGGATCTAAGAGACCACATCAGGACAGAAGTAAGGGGTCAAATTTATCAGCATTTACTTTCAGGAAGCTAATTTGTTTATTCAAAAATAATTATATTTTGCCTATTATATATGAGGTATTTTACTAGAATAATATTTAGTTTTATAATAGTTCCTTTACTACATAGAGTTTATGCTATAGTAAATTTTTTCAAGCTTTGAACAAATAATCAAAATAAATGATATACTTTTAATTGACTTAGTACCATAAAATAAAAATTAAGGTTTAAGAGGTTATATTTTTGTGTTTAACTTAGACAAAAGTACATTTGGGGGAAGAATGTCATGAAAGTCCTTTTAGAAGAAGTGTATTTACATATGAAGTTTAAGAATGCCAAGCAAGAATAAAATGGGGGTTATGAGAATAGCAAGTGTCATGGCCAACGGCATTGCTGAACAAGAGAAACATCTGTTGTGGGAAATAGTCTTGAAAATAATCAGTATAAGCATAGGATTTTAAACAGGGTATGCCATGATGAAACCCATGGTTTAGAAAGAATATACAAGGTGGGGCAAAAGTAGGTTTACAGTTATTTATATGGAAAATAATACAATGAATAACACTTAATAATATAAGAATAAAGTATCTGTTTCATGTACTCACAATTGTAAACCTACTTTTGCCCTACCCTGTATATGCTATTCTAAATCAGGTATTAGTGAACATTTTTTTTCTTAATATACTGAACAATACACATTATCAACTTTGCAGGCCTTGCCATCTGTCACAACATTTTAAAAATTATTAATAAATTATCATTTTAAAATAAGTTGTAGGTAACAGCAAAATTGAGTAGAAGGTATAGAGAGCTCCCATACATCCCCTTTTCCCACACATGCTATTGATATCCTATGCCATGGTGGTACCTTTTTTTTTTTTTTTTTTTATAATGGACTAACCTACATTGATACTCTTGGTGATGTAAAGTATATGAGTTTTTACACATATATAGTGACGTATATGCACTATTGTATTATTATATAGAAATAGAGGCCTGGTGCACAAATTCATGCACAGGTGGGGTTCCTCGGCCTGGCCAACAATTGAGGCCTATTGGGGGGCCAGCCAGCTGGGGGGAGGGACCCCAGGAGGTTGGCTGGCTGGCCCCCCAATAGGGGTCTATCTGGGGGATAACTGGCAGGGGGGAGGGCGACGGAAGGTTGGCTGACCATGGGAGGTTGGCTGTGGGAGTGCACTGACCATCAGGGGGTAGCTCCTTTGTTGAACATCTTCCCCTTCATGGTCAGTGAGAGTCATAGCGACTGGTTGACCGGTCATTCCGGTTGTTCTGGTCATTTGGTCATAATGGTCACTTAGGCTTTTATATATATAGATAATTTCACTGCCTTAAAATTTTTGTGTGCTTCATTTATTGAACCCTCCCTCCCCTGTAATTCATGAAAGGTATGGATGTTTTTATTATCTCCCTAGTTCTACCATTTCTAGAATGTCAAATAGTTGGAATTATACAGCATGTAGCCTTCTCAGTTTGGCTTTTTCACTTAGCAATATACATTTAAGTTTATTCCGTGACTTTTTGTGGCCTCTCTGGGTGTACCGCAGTTGACCTATTCATCTACTGAAAGATATCTTAGTTGCTACTGTGTTTTGGCAATTATGAGTAAAGCTGCTATAAACATCTGTGTTCAGGTTTTTGTGTGGACATGTTTTCAATTCCTTTTAATCAATACCTAGGAGTGTGATTTCTGGATTGTATGATAAGTCTCCCTAGATTTTTTATTTATTTTTTTATTTTATTTTATTTATATATATATATATATATTTTATTTTCTTTATTTATTAAGGTATTACATATGTGTCCTTATTCCCCTTTTGCCCCCCTGGCCCCCCACTCATGCCCTCACACCCCTGGAGTCTGTGTCCATTGGTTATGCTTATATGCATGCATACAAGTCCTTTGGTTGATCTCTCCCCCTTACCCCCACCATCCCCTGCTTTCCCTCTAAGGTTTGATGGTCTGATCAATGCTTCTTTGTCTCTAGATCTGTTTTTGTTCATCAGTTTATGTTGTTCATTATATTCCACAAATGAGTGAGATCAGCAGATGAGTGGATTAAAAACTGTGGTACATCTACACAATGGATGACTATGCTGCTGTAAAAAGGAAGGAACTCCTACCATTTGCAACAGCATGGATGAACCTGGAGAGCATTATGCTAAGTGAAATAAGTCAGTCAGATAAAGTCTCCCTAGTTTTATAAGAAACTTCCAAACTGTCTTCTAAACTGGCTGTCCATCTTTGCATGACTGTGTTCCAACAGAATTTTATGAACACTGCCGGAGACCATTCGTCTTCACTAGCTGAGTTTAGACAGAGACCCCCAAAAGCTAGTAGCCCTTCAAAGTCCTAGCAAAGGTCAGGGCTGTGCACCACCCAGTTAATCTAGGAACCACTCAGTTAATTTACGTAATAATAGTTGAAGCATCCCCCACCTTAGTTCCCTTAATTCCTTAGATACTTATGTAGATTCTTGTTGATTATTGTTAATCAGATACCCTGCCTACTCCCAGAAACCTATTGATGAGCTAATCAGATACTTAATCTATTCCTGGAATTTGTCCGCTGATCCCTGTGTCATTGAAACCTCCTTACCCTAGGGCTACCCCAAACAAACCTCCTTACCCTAGGGCTACCCCAAACAAACCTCCTCACCCTAGGGCTACCCTAGACCAAATAAAAGGTTGGATCGGCCTGAGCATCAGTGGAAGTCTTTCGGGACTTGCCCGCCTGGTCCCCCAATATTGCAAAATTATCTCGTGTCTTTTTCTCTCATTTGTTGTGCGGCTCCTCTTTCAGATACCGAACCCTACTCCACGCGGGTTGTGGAAGGAATCACCCGACAAACACTAAAATGTCAATTTCATATAATTTCTTTAAGTCACTTATTTAGGCCACAAAGGGATGTAGAGAAAAGTTAGAAAAATATTTGATCTCAGCTGGTGTGGCCCAGTGGTTGAGCATTGACCTGTGAACCAAGATGTCATGGTTCAATTCCTGGTCAAGGCACATTTCTAGGTTGTGGGCTCCATCTCCAGTCGGGAGCGTGCAGGAGGCAGCTGATTGAGATTCTCTCTCATCATTGATGTTTCTTTTTCTTTTTAAAAATATTTTTATTGACTTCAGCAAGGAAGGGAGAGGGCAAGAAAGATAGAAACCCAGGCATGTGCCCTTGACTGGAATCGAACCTGGGACCCTTCAGTCCACAGGCCAACGCTCTATACACTGAGCTAGATCAGCTAGGGCTCATTGATGTCTTGATGTTTCTTTCTCTCCCTCTTTTGTCCTCTCTGAAATCAATTTAATTTAGAAAAGACACTCTAATAAGTAGTTATAATAAATGGAAAGGTGAGTAGATTTTAAAAAAAATATATGTTTTATTGATTTCAGAGAGAGGAAGGGAGAGGGAGATAGAGATAGAAACATCAGTGATGAGAGAGAATGATCAATGGGCTGCCTCCTGCACACCTCCACTGGGGATTGAGCCCACAACCTGGGTATGGGAATCGAACTATGACCTCTTGGTTCATACTCAACCACATAGCCACACTAGCTGGGCAGGTGAGTAGATTTTTAAAAGATAACTAGCTACTATTTTACATTTTTAATTAAAAAATTTTCCCACTGCCAGAATGGTTTGGCTCAGTGGATAGAGCATCGCCCTGCGGACTCAAGGGTCCTGGGTTCGATTCTGGTCAAGGGCATCTACTTTGGTTGTGGGCACATCCCCAGTGGGGGGCGTGCAGGAGGCAGCTGATTAATGTTTCTCTCTCATTGATGTTTCTGGCTCTCTATACCTCTCCCTTCCTCTCTGTAAAAAATCAATAAAATATTTTTTAAAAAATTCTTCCCCCACTATTTTCACTATGATATATCTTATGATAGATCTATTACATATTTGATTAACAGGTAAGCAACAAGATCTTTCATCTAATCTAATAAAAGACAAACATGCAAATTGACCATACCTTTGCTATACCTCAGCCACACCCACCAGCCAATCAGAGCGACTATATTCAAATTAACCCAACCAAGATGGCGGCCGGCAGCCACGGAGCTGAAGCAAGCAGGAGGCTTGGTTGCTCCAGTGATGGAGGAAGCCAAACTTCCCGGCCGGCTCTGAGCTCCACTGAAGGCAACAAAGTTTCAATTATAGAAGGTAAATAAATCCCAGAATTTAAAAAAAGAGAGAAAAAGGAGAGGCTGGGAGCTTCCATTGCTGGTGGGCTTGGCCAGCCTGAAAACGGCCCTACCCCTCACTCAGACTGGCTAGGAACCCCAGTGGGGACCCCCCACCCTAAAGGGGGTGTGGCCAGCTGAAAACAGGGATTAGCCCCTCACCCAGGCTGGCCAAACCTCCATGGGGAGAGGATCCCCACTGGGGGGGGGGGGCCTCGACCAGCCTTCAAACAGCCATCAGCCCCTCACCCAGGCTGGACAGGCACCCCAGTGGGACCCCCACCCTGATCCGGGACACCCTTCAGGGCAAACCAGCCAGCCCCCACCTGTGCACCAGGCCTCTATCCTATATAGTAAAAGGATAATATGAAAACTGACCCTAACAGCAGAAAGACTGGGAATGACTGGTCACTATGACACACACTGACCACCAGGGGGCAGAGGCTCAATGCAGGAACTGTCCCCTGGTGGTCAGTGCGCTCTCACAGGGGGAGCTCTGCTCAGCCACAAGCCAGGCTGCCAGCTGCCAGTACAGTGGTGGTGGTAGGATCCTCTCCTGCCTCCTCAGCAGCGCTAAGGATGTCTTACTGAAGCTTAGGCCTGCTCCCCGCTGGCAAGTGGATATCCCCCGAGGGCTCCCGGGCTGCCAGAGTGATATCTGACTGCCAGCTTAGGGCCAATTCCCCAGGGAGCGGGCCTAAACCAGCAGGTGGTCATCCCCCAAGGGGTCCCAGACTGTGAGAGGGCACATGCCAGGCTGAGAAAATCCCCTGAGTGCACAAATTTTTGTGCACTGGACCTCTAGTAAATATATAAACATAGGTTGTAGTTAGAAAGAGAAAGGAAGAAAAATACTAAGATTTTTTTTAAAATTTAAAGAACAATCAAATATTAAATGATACTATTTTTGAGATCCTAGGATATATTATTAAAAAAAAAGTGGGGAGGAAGAATATGCATAAGAATGGCCACAGTGAGTCTCAAGTTTCATTGGTTTTTATGGGATCTTGATGGTGGAATTTTGCCATCTAGTAATAGAGGAAGGCATTCTAGGTAAAGACAACTGCATGAATAAAGTGGGAGAATATGATTAGTGTGTGTGTGTATGTTGTGTGCAAGTAAGTTTTTTGTTGTTGTTGCATTTCATTTTACAGTTACAACCCTTATTTATAAATAAGTGTATTGGGTTCATGAATGGTTGAGCAGAAATAGTGTTTATATTTAGTATCATGTCTAGGCATAATCCAGTAAATTGATGAGGTTAAAATAAATGCAATTATTTAATTACTTTGAGTACCATACACCTGATAAGGTAGGCATGTTTCTCATTAATAAGATAACTGATGAAAATAATGCACTTAGTCTTGATCTCAGAAAATTCATAAACTATTTATTAGAACAGCGGTTCTCAACCTGTGGTTCGAGACCCCTTTGGGGGTCGAACGACCCTTTCACAGAGGTTGTCTAAGACCATCAGAAAACACATATATAATTATATATTGTTTTTGTGATTAATCACTATGCTTTAATTATGTCCAATTTGTAACATTGAAAATACATCCTGCATATCAGATATTTACATTATGATTCATAACAGTAGCAAAATTACAGTTATGAAGTAGCAACGAAAATAACTTTATGATTGGGGGTCACCACAACATGAGGAACTGTATTAAATGGTCACGGCATTAAGAAGGTTGAGAACCACTGTATTAGAAGGTTTAAAATCTTATAGTAAAATGTGATAGCTACTAAACCAGGGTATAAATAAAATGCAATGCAGTCAATAAGGAAGGAAAAAATAATTCAGCTTTACCTAGAGCATGGGAAGGAGGTGGAAAGTTAATCTGTTGTGTTAATGATGATGAAATTTGTAGAAATAATTTAATATTAAAAATTAATCAAAGAATATCAATAAACTAAATTCAGAGTATATTGACCTACATATGCTAAAAATGTCATTTCTGCAAGATTCCAAATACAATATTTAGGGACATAAAAGGAATTGACTGTTATTTCCTAATGAGGTAAGAGATAGAAATCTGAAAATGTTTAGTCACATAGTGCTTTCATTATTTAAATGCATAGTATTTAATTAGATTTTATTAAAAGTTGGTGCACAAATTATTTTTTTCTATATATTTTTCATTGAAAGCTGTAAAATATTTGAGAAGCTGTTTCATAGCTTCTGCTGGATCTCCAGTTCAAATAAAGTATTTTATTTTATTTTTCAATCCTTATTATTCAGTTCAGAGTCATTGATTCCTTGCTTTGCATGGTGTTATATGTATAATTAGTCACTAGAAATGATTCTGCTCCAGTTGCACTTTAATTTAATCTTACTTTATTTGTTGGTAATTGTATTTTGATATGTACTGAAGAGATTGAATAAGAAAAATAATCCATGTGTAAATAATTCTCTCTCTCTCTTTCTCTCTCTCTCTCTCTCTCTCTCACACACACACACACACAAAACAAAACAAAACAATACAAAATATTAGAAGTTCTTCACAGAAAACTAAATTTTCCAAAATCATATTCTCTTAGCTTTGCTCTGTAATTATGTTCACTACCTACAGTGCAGAGTTGTTGTTTTTTATGTTAGTCACTTAAATGGCATTAAAACCTTAACTTGATATCTCTACATGTAGGTTATTAGATGATTTTCTCCTGATTCTTTAATCCTTAAGGTATCATACTAGTGAAGAAAAATCATTGCCTTTGAATGGATTCTATGTTATTCTTTCTGTTCATCACATAGGAGAAAATTTTCCACATAATTATGCCAACACATACTTCAAAGCTCACACTATATTTCAATTCTATAGCTTGTATAATTCCTTCTAGTCTTAAATTGCTTACGGCTAATTATAATTTTATTATTTCAATTAACCTTTTGTAAACTTTCAAATATCTAAAATTTTCTTTATCATGTCTGACGATAGTAGGTCATTTAAGCTACTTTTAGCTTTGTTTTCTGACAGAGTTAAAAAATATATATACTTGTAATAGAAAAACAGACACACACACATGTGCACACCTATGTCAATGATACCTGGGTCTGAACTGCTAGCATGTTCTATTTTATAGATGTATGTTTTATCTCTTTTACTAGAGTATACATATTTACTTGTTATGGTAATTCAAGGTACTATGAAGTGGCAATCTAACAGTCATAGTGAGAATGTGCTTTTGCAGTTTGAGAAACCTAGGTTCATCGAAATTCTATTATAATGCAAAGTAGCTATATGACTTTGGCAAGCTATTTAACCATTTGAGTTTCAGGTTCTCTCCCATCAGTGTGTGTGAATGTGTGGAGGGTGTTGCTTCTTTAGTATGGAGTGAGACTGGATTTGTATAGGTCAAATCATAATACTTTGCTTCTTTTAGAAATTGAAGGCATGGTATTTGGCTCCCTTTCTGAGCATTTGTTGATGGAAACAATGCTATATTTTCTCTGTGCTTTATAATGCCTCCTGCCCTTTGAGACAGCATGGAGGGACCTGGAGAGTATCATGCTAAGCGAAATAAGTCAGTCAGAGAAAGACAAGCATCACATGGTAGATCCAGAGTCATAGAAGCATGGAACAGACTGACAAATTTCAGAGGGACTGAGGGGGTATGGAGGGGGGAGGGGAACTAAGGACTTATATCAGGTATTAATAATATATTTTGTGCACAATCTGTGGACACAGGCAACAGAGTGGTGAAGGCCTGGGAAGGGTGGGTACAGGATAGAGGAGGTTAATGAAAAACAAACAAACAAACAAATGGGACATCTGTAATACTTTCAACAATAAGTTAAAATAAAAACAACAACAACAACAATATTTCCTAGGCTTTGGGAAAAATAAAAGACACCATGCACATAGTTGAAAATAGATGTATTTTAATTGATCAAATTATGTTGCAGTCAAGAAAATATTTAGTGGAAGACTTTTAATACCATTTTTACAAAGCTGTTACATTTTCTTACATTGAAAAAGTAAAAGAACAAAAAAGATATCATATAGTAGATTTATTATCCACACTTACATATTAAATTTGTCTAAATAAGAAGAATTTAGAATTCATTGCTTAGTGAGCCCTTAAAGCTATTTCAATTTCTAATTAAAACTGAGCTTTTTATTTATTTTTAAAAATTAGATTATCTTCATTTCTTAAGGCCCTTAAAACTTCAGTTATTGAAAATGAGAGAAATGGTGCTGTATATTACATGGTACTAATTAGTTCCTTTTTTCAAACCAATGTGTATGTAATACACTGACTACAAATGTGTGTTTCCACATAGCTAATTAGAAAATGCTTTGAAGGAATCCATTTATTTTCTCACCATTTGCCTAAAGACAGAAGAACTTTTTACATAGATCAGAGGAATGGTTGTAACTGTTTCATATGTCTTTGAATTATGACAGTGTTTACAAGCATCTGGCATAAAAGCATTCTGTTTTCACACAGTGGGTGTCCTAGGCCTTAAGTGATTTTTAACTTAATGTACATATTATAAGTTATGTGATCGACCATTTTGGAATTTCTAATACTGTGGGTCATTTAATAAATAATTGTATGATGGTATAAAGGCATATTTTATTTTACATTTATCACAACCTACTTTAGCACCGTATGCAGGTATTTATATTATGCATACTATTAGAAATGTAATTATCATTTTCTAACATTTAAATCATTCAAATGGCCACTTCAAATATAAAGTACTACTCTAATTAAAATAAATAAAAAGTACATCTCAAGCACCTAATATCCTGAAATAGTCACATGAAATATTTATAATGATGCCCATAGGTTTAAGTTTATAATTTCAATATTGAAAATTATGAATTAGAAGAGATTATAGTTGCTCATCCTATCTAATAATAGAGAAACATGGTAATTAACCATAACTTTGCTACCCTTCCCATTGGCTAATCAGCGAGATATGCAAATTAACTGCCAATCAAGATGGCGGCCGGCAGGCAGGCAGCTGAAGCAAACAGGAGGCTTGCTTGCTCCAGTGATGGAGGAAGGCAAGGTTCCCCGCCTGGCGCTGCTGGCCTCTGAGCTGCACTCTAAGAAACAATGTTGCAATTGTAGAACCCCAGAAACCTGCTTTCAGCCGTCAGAGCTGGAGCGAGCAGGACCTCAACAGTGTTACAATTATAGAACCCAAACAAACCCAGATACCTGCTTTCAGCAGCTGAGTTCTCAGAGCTGGAGCTGAGCCTCAGAGCTAAAGCCAGCTCTCAGCTCCAGTGACAGCCATAGAAGGCAAATAAATCCCAGAATAAAAAAAAGAAAAAAAGGAGAGATTGGGAGCTTCAGTCACCGCCAGCCTGAAAACTGCCCTCAGCCCCTCACCCAGACTGGCCAGGCACCCCAGTGGGGATGCCCACCCTGAAGGGTATGTGACCAGCCTGCAAACAGCCATCATCCCCTCATCCAGGCTGCCAGGCACCCAAGCGGGACCCCCACCCTGAAGGGGGTGTGACCAGCTGCAAATAGCCATCATCCCCCTCATCCAGGCTGGCCAGGCACCCAAGCGGGACCCCCACCCTGATCTGGGACACCCTTCAGGGCAAACCAACCAGCCCCCACCCGTGCACCAGGCCTCTATCCTATATAACAAAAGGGTAATATGAAAACTGACCCTAACAGCAGAAAGACTGGGAATGACTGGTCACTATGACAAACACTGACCACCAGGGGGCAGACTCTCAGTGCAGGAGCTGCCCTCTGGTGGTCAGGTCACTCTCACATGGGAGGAGCTCTGCTCAGCCACAAGCCAGGCTGACAGCTGCCAGTACAGCGGTGGTGGTGGGAGCCTCTCCTGCCTCCTCAGCAGTGCTAAGGATGTCCGACTACAGCTTAGGCCTGCTCCCTGCTGGCAAGTGGACATCCCCCGAGGGCTGCCGGGCTGCCAGAGGGATGTCTGATGGCCATCTTAGGCCCAATCCCCCGGGGAGCGGGCCTAAGCCAGCAGGTGGTCATCCCCTGAGGGGTCCCAGACTGCGAGAGGGCACAGGCCGGGCTGAGAGACCCCCCCGCCAAGTGAACAAATTTTTGTTCACGGGGCCTCTAGTCTATATGTATATAAAAGCTAATATAACAGTCCCTCTGACTGTTCCACTGTTTGACTAGTCTATATATGACACTCACTGAGCACCAAGGGGCAGATGCTCTGACCAGTAGGTTAGCTTGCTGCTGGGGTCTGGCCAATCAGTTCTGAGCGAGACGGGCCAGACATGCTCTGGAGCCAACCTTCTGCTGTCCTTCCCAGGCTGGCCAATCTCCCGTGGTCCCTTCCCGGCCTCTAAAATATTTCTTCTAATTAATCTTCTTTCAATGTGCATGAATCTGTGCACCAGGCCTCTAGTTACATAATAATATACTAGTATTTTCGGCCCTGGCCAGTTTGCTCAGTAGTTAGTGTCAGCCATGAACTTAAGGGTCGCTGCGGATTAGATTGCTGGTCA
Organism: Myotis nattereri; assembly: GCF_964212035.1. NCBI lineage: Eukaryota > Metazoa > Chordata > Mammalia > Chiroptera > Vespertilionidae > Myotis > Myotis nattereri. The sequence continues at coordinate 50,962,028 of NC_138076.1, read as the reverse complement.
AGGGCATGTATCTGGATTACAGGGTCAGTCCCCCATGTGTGCAGGAGACAATCAATCAATGTGTCTCTCTCACCTCGAAATTTCTCTCTCTCTCCCATTCCTCCCTCCCTTCCACTGTCTCTAAAAATCAATGGAAAAAATATCCTTGGGTGAGGATTAACAACAAAAAATAATAATATATTTTTGTCTTTTGTACCACTCAAGAAATCTTAGTATCCTAGAAATATATTTTAATTTATTTACTAAATATAAGTAAATAAATTACTCTATATTTTATGTAATAAATATTATTTTAATAAATCGTTATTTTTATATCATAAAAATCAGATGTATTGAAAAATACTATGCATACAACAAAATGTGTGTAAATATTATATATTTATTTTATCATAATAGATGATGATATTTTATTAGTGTTGTCCAAAAGCAGTGGATTTCTTACATGAAATTATGAAGGAACCTTCCTCATATCATTTAAAATTGTAAACTTCTAGAAAACATAAACATTTCTAAGTACATTGTGATGATGTGCTATTTTGGGGAGAGGTATGGTGTGTCATAAACACTTACAAGAAAGCCATCTTGTAGAAACACAAAATGATTTTTATTACCCCTTCTGCTAAATTCAGTATTTTAGCCACACGTTTCTTTTTTTTTCTTTTCTTTCTTTTTTTTGGCATATTTGATAGACTTCCATGAAAATGTTTACATTAAATAAAGGTTTTTAATATAAATAAAAGATAACCTGGCAAAACATGGGTCCTTCTGCTTGTCTTCATTGCCCTTGGCTCCCCACTTCACTGTCTGAGTGACATTGCTTTCTATGACAGCTCTGGCTGCTCTCCGCTTCATGCTATTCTGAGTACAAATGAAAAAGATTTAGATAATGACTTCTGCTGGGCTGGCCACCCTGTCTGCCTTTTCCACAAAGTAGCCCGAACGATAAGTGTTTCACTTTTAACTCTTCGGAAGAAGTTGTATCGGAAGCAAAGGAGCTCATTACTTTACAGCATACCTTCCTAGGTTTTAGAGTTAAACGGTGAGTATCTAATACCAGAATGCTAGTTTGCACTTTTTTCTCTTATCACTCACTTCCCAGTGATTTTATATTACTTTGATATTTATTCAGTGGACACCACCTGGTGCAGCATCAGTGGTCAAGGCTATTTCTGCAAACTCCAGAGACACTCAGTAGTCATTCCAAAAGAGTAAAAAAAAAAAAAAAAAAGAAAAGAAAATGGGTGAATTTTGAAAATTTTCTACAACTTTACCTGTTAATGTCACCTTATTGTCTACCTCAACTGCTGCCTCGGCCTTATTCTAGTCGTCTTTGTCTCCCTCGGTGTTGTTCAGGAATTTTTGTGTTTTTATTGTTGTCATATTGATTGTTTGGGTTGTTGCACCAGGAGTACATGTTTACCTCTTACTTTATGGTTTATCTTGGGTTGATTAGAACTCTGGAGACACAGACCTATCCTAATTCATAATCTTGGCAGATACTGTCTGGCAAAACTGCAATAGGAGAAAGAACATCTAGCGTGGAATTCTGCTGAAATACCTGATGCAGCAAATTCCTGTGCAGTATAAATCAAGCAGTCCATTGACTTTTCCAACTGCCAATATAGTAGGCGGCGTTTTCAGGGCTGCTAATTTAGTGACCATCCCTGCATCTGCTCTTGAACCTCCAACATTTTTTTTCTGCTTATTTTCTTCTCTTCTTTTTAAATTTTTCTTACAGGTTTATATCTTTAAAAAATCACTTTAGTGGAGTTTTAGAGGAACATGATATAAATGAGTATGTTTAATCTGCCATCTTTAATCACAAGTCAGCAGTACATTTTTATGGATAGTGAGGGAGACAACTATTTTTTAGGGAGTATTATAAGGGAAAATTTATTTTACCTTAGAAATGAATGCGAGTGTATATCTTCAAGGCAGGAACAGAAATTCAACATGCAATAAACACTTTCAAATTAAAGGCAATGAGAAGGTTTAGAAATGCTGTGATACTTATTGAGGTGCTTTTATTGCTCTATTGAATACTGCATGCTTATTAATATTTTTATCATGAAACAATCCTTTCTTATTTAGTTTGCACTAGAATTGATTTCTCATTCAAGCAGTCAGAGTACACGGTATTTATTCACACCTTGTTATGAGTCTGTCAAATTAACACTTATTAAGTGGAGCACAGAATGTCGAATGGCGAGTCGCGGTTGCGGTTCAACAACAGACCACACACAAAAGTAAAATAAAATTAAAATTGAGAAGTTTATTCTCACAGTTGCTGGAGGAAGTACCTGTCACATGCCTCAAGGAGCTATAGGGGAAGGTCAGGGTAGAGTGCAGACAGTGAGGACCTGGGACACATGCATTTGTTAGGTTCATCAGTGGATGCTGAGCTGGGTCCAGATTGAAAATTTAAACCAAAAGAGTGGGGTTCGGGGGAGCCCCACAGAGGTCTTCTTAAGTGGCACATAAAAGGAAGGCATTTGGAAGCAGAAGAGACTTGATTACAAGGGTTGTTGGCGAAGTCTTATGAGGGACTTACATCTGCTGTGACTGTGTGGGCTGCTGTCTAAAGGGTTCATTTGTATGATGTGGTTAATTTCACTTTAAATTCCCTGCAAACAGCTTGATCAAACCAAATAGATATGCAAGCAGCAATACCATGGATTAGCTTAGCTGAATTCTCAACGTCTTGATTTGGAAAAAAAATGATGACTGCTATTGTTGTCAAAGGTAGGATCAGAGATTGTCAACCTCTGTGTAAATCTATAGGATGTTTTCCATTTCAGTGTTTAATCAGAAATATTTAAATGGTGTAAATCTTACAGAAGTCTAATCTCAATTTTGACTGATAGTTTCCTTAAATTGTATTATAATAGATGAAGGATTCATGTGTTTACAGATATTTGATTATGTGATTTAAAAAGAGACTAACATAAGTGAGGCAATCTTTTAGGTCAGTTTAAAATGGCTTTCAAGGAGCACTTTTCTGAAAGATAATACAATGCAATTAAGACATGTTTGTAGAGTTTCCTATATTTCCTTAGTTTTTCTCAAAACATTAGAACATTTATTTATAGTTATTTGTGATGATTTTTTCCCTGTGACTTCTTCTTTCTTTTTTTTAAAAATATATTTTATTGATTTTTTTACAGAGAGGAAGGGAGAGGGATAGAGAGTTAGAAACATCGATGAGAGAGAAACATTGATCAGCTGCCACCTGCACACTCCCTACTGGGGATGTGCCCCGCAACCAAGGTACATGCCCTTGACCGGACTCGAACCTGGGACCCTTGAGTCTGCAGGCCGACACTCTATCCACTGAGCCAAACCGGTTAGGGCATTCTTTCTTAAATTATATCAGTGGATGAGAGGAAGAAAGAAGATTTCCATCCTGACCACAAAATATGCAATTATAAAGGGGGCCACATGCAAAGTTAGTCAGAGGTGTCCCAGTTTCTTGACTAAATATATTGATTTCTTATACAATAGCACAATTTTCTGTAGAGAAATTATCAACAAAGAAGATATTTCTTCTTTTTGGGAAGTTCTATTTGACATTTGTAAGGCTGTATTTCCTTTCAACCAGCAAGAGATTTTAATAGTAATTGTTTCATCACTCAAAAAAAAATTAAATTTCTAAAACTATTTGGCAACACATAGCCATGGGGCTATCATAGCACATTAAAAACATTTATGTTCAAGTGCATTTATACCCCATCATTCAATAACAAATGTGGTTCATATCCAAATTAAAAAGTTTTTTTACTTAATATGTTTTTGTTTTCATTAAAGTAACAAGATTCCTCTCTTGGGAATATATCCGAAAAACATAAAAACATGTATTCACAAAGATATGTGTACCCCTATGTTCATTACAGCATTATTCATGGTGGCCAAGAGATGGAAACAACCAAAGTGTCCTATAGTAGAGGACTGGACAAATAAGATGTGATATATATATGCAGTGGAATACTACTCAGCCATGAGAAAGGATGAAATACTGCCATTAGCAATACCATGGAGAAACCTTGAGGATATCATGCTAAGTGAAATAAGTAGGTCAGAAAAAGTTAAGAAGCATATGATTTCTCTCATATGTAGGATATAAAACTGAAACTCATGAACACAAAAAGCAGTTTGGTGGTTGCCAGAGGGAAGAAGGGAATGAAGGGGGTCTTAATATACGGTGACAGGAGAAGATTTGACTTTGGGTGGTGGACACACAGTGCAATATACAGATCTTGTAACATAGAAGCCCACACCTGAAACCTATATGTTCATGTTGACCAATGTCACCCCAACAAATTTAATTTAAAAAATTAACAAAGTGACTAAATCATTTTACTCTATCATGAATTTTATATTTCATAATTTATAAAAATTTATATTCATACAAACTAATGTTAAAAATCATTTTTTAAAACAATGAAAGTAGTATTTAAGTTATTTATGCATTTAACTAATTGTAAATATTAATAATGAAATTCATTTAAATAATTACAATGATAAAAAATGAGTTTCTAGTAAAATAATAAACACATTATCTATGTAGATGAAGTCAATACATTTAATTTCATTTTAATGCCAACACTGAGACTCAAACTCTCTGGGTTTGCTTGATAGTAGACTAAGTCATTTTTCCTGAAAAGCCTACTTATTTGAATTTGTACAAAGCCCATCAAGGAAACATTTTATTCTCTGAGACAAATATCGTTAATAAAATTTGGCCTAATATTTTACCACAGTTTTTTAAAGAGGGCATTTTTCTTGACTTGGGCACCATTTTTATAGAAATAAGAATAATAAGAAAAAACAAACAAACATGTTATGACACAACTTGAAGAAGCTGCATCCTTTCCAATTCATCCCACGTGCAGCTTTAACATAAAGTGATACCTATGAAAATAATAGTCTATAGTGATTGAGACAGTAAGAGTGATGAAGAACTAAGTTATTTTATCAATATGACCATGGAACTGACCAGAAATTTTTATGAAAATACAAGGCACACAGTAAGAACTGGAAGATGCAAAAGGAGAGTATTCAGAGGAATAGATGCAAGAAAATATAATTAAGATAAGATATAATAACACTCTATGCTAAACCCTGACCTGGAGATGGTAAATTAGGTGTTTATATGTCTACTTATACCTATATCTGTTATCAGAACTTAAATGCCAGGTTCTTGAGTCTCAATGTCAAGAAATGAACACTGAACTCAGTACAAGATCAAACAGACAGGATTCATTGAAAAGAGCTTGTGTACAAGGGAGTTGACCAGAAAAGAGAAGACAAGCTCCCAGAGGGTTTTTAAAAAGTTGTTTTTCCTTTATTGATTAAGGTATTACATGTGTGTCCTTATCTCCCCATTGCCCCCCACATCCCACTCACGCCCTCACCCCCCTGTTGTCTGTGTCCATTGGTTAGGCTCATATGCATGCATACAAGTCTTTTGGTTGATCTCTTCCCCTTACCCCCGCCCTCTCCTACCTTCCCTCTGAGGTTTGACGGTCTGACTGACGGTTCTCTGTCTTTGGATCTGTTTTTGTTCATCAGTTTATGTTGTTCATTATATTCCACAAATGAGTGAGATAATGTGATAATTATCTTTCTCTGACTGGCTTATTTCACTTAGCATAATGCTCTCCAGTTCCATCCATGCTATTGCAAATGGTAAGAGTTCCTTCCTTTTTACCACAGCATTGTATTCCATTGTGTAGATGTACCAGTTTTCTAATCCACTCATCTGCTGATGGGCACTTAATCTGTTTCCAGATCTTAGCTATGGTAAATTGTGCTACTATGAACATAGGGGTGCATATATCCTTTCTGATTTGTGTTTCTAGTTTCTTGGGATATATTCCCAAAAGTGGGATCACTGGGTTAAATGGGAGTCCCATTTTTAGTTTTTTGAGGAAACTCCATACTGTTCTCCACAGTGGCTGCACCAGTCTGCATTCCCACCAGCAGTGCACGAGGGTTCCTTTTTCTCCACATGCTCGCCAGCACTTGTCATTGGTTGATGATGGCCATTCTCACAGGGTGAGATGGTACTGCATTGTCATTTTGATTTGCAACTCAGATGATTAGTGACTTTGAGCATGTTTTCATATGTCTCTTGGCCTTCCTATGTCCTCTTTCAAAAAGTATCTATTTAGGTCCATTGCCCATTTTTAATTGGGTTGTTTATCTTTCTTTTGTTACGTTGTATGAGTTCCCTGTAAATGTTGGAGATTAAACCCTTATGGTTGATGACATTGACAAATATGTTCTCCCATGCAGTGGGCTTTCTTGTGTTTTGTTGATGGTTTCCTTTGCTGTACAGAAGCTTTTTATTTTGATGTAGTCCCATTTGTTTATTTTCTCTTTAGTTTCCATTGCCCTAGGAGCTTTATCGGTGAAGATTTTGCTTCGGCATATGTCTGAGATTTTGCTGCCTGTGGATTCCTCTAGTATTTTTATGGTTTCCTGTGTTATGTTTAAGTCTTTTATCCATTTTGAGTTTATTTTTGTATATGGTGTAAATTGGTCATCTAGTTTCATTTTTTTTGCATGTATCTGTCCAATTTTCCCAAAACCATTTATTGAAGAGACTGTCTTGACTCCATTGTATGTTCTTGCCCCCTTTGTCAAATATTAATTGATCATAGTGGCTTGGATCTATTTCTGGGTTCTCTATTCTATTCCATTGGTCTCAGAGGGGGTTTTATGGATGGCTTATAAAGAGCCCTTAGGGGTGGGTGTAGGACTCGGACATTAACTTGAGGTTGGTTTTCCCATTATCGTCATCTGATGGCGGTGGTTTCCAGGTAAGGAATGTCACCACAGTGGAAATTTCTGGGTCCCTAGCAATGGGAAAAACTGGGAAAACAAGTTTTTGACCTTTCCTCTCCTAGCATGTTGCTAATCATGCAGTTTAGATCCCCTTGGCCTTTCATATTGCTAGTCATGTAATTTAGGCCCCGTTATGAGGAGATAGAGGGTAATGAGGAGACAGAGGGACTGGAACCATGGTGGGGGGGGGGTCGTGAATAAAACTAGGGAACCCAACTAGGTGGAGTTACTAAGGCACCCTAACTGGGCGGGGAAGGAAGGGAGCGCAGCACGTGAGAGACATGAGCTTTAACATATATGAATGTTACTAAGACAGACAGCTTGTAGATAACCAATCACTAGGCAATAAGACGTATAAACCAATCCTAAGGATGTTGCTAAGACAGAATTCTTTGAAAAGACCAACCAAGAGCTAGCAAAGCTGTAGCTATCCCCTAAATTAAAAAATGTGCACTTCCTCTTGCCCTAGCTCTCTCCCTGGCAAGCTAGATTCTTGAGTTGACGGCAGGAGACATGCTCCCCTGCACCCACGTGGCTTATGGCCATGTGGGGCTCTCCACATAGACTAATAGACTTTAATACTTGACTGTAACATGGAAAGGAAGCTCTAGACACTGGCCTGCTCCGGAACCCCAGCTATACCTTTTCCAGGACTGGCTTCTTTCAATAAACTTTGTCTCCATTTACCATTTTTGTCTGTGAATCCATTCTTTGGTTTTGCGAGACAAGGAACTTGGACTCAAACCCCACATTTGGTTTCACTAATAGGAGGAACAAGAGAATAGCCTCATATGACTCCCATACAAGGCCTTGCATGACCATCCCCTTAGCAGTAAGCCTCCAGGCCAATGAGGTTCTGGCCTGCATCAATCCATCTTAGGACAAAAGCCCTGTGTCTGTTGACCGTAGAGACAGTTTTGGTCAAACTAGATGTCACATCTAGGTTCCAGTTGTGTTTCAGCTCCAGGCCCACTAAAGCAGCAGATCCAGAGGAAATGATGCTGTGTCTGACATCATGGCCAGATGCAATGACTAATGATCCCCTACCCTAGCACCCACTAATCAGCAGAGACCAGGACCCTGAAAGAACACACCTGGAAAGCTGATGAATATTCTATTGGATACTCCCCTGAGACCTCCCCTAAAACCCCTGCCTTTGGAAAACAGATAAAAGTGCTTAAGACAAAGGGCCCAACATACTCTCTTGCTTAGAGCATGCCCACAACTCCCCCTTCTTCTTTCTTCAGGCGCTCCTGCACCTTTTCCCATCTTCTTCCCTAAAGTGCATTATCTTTGCTTTCTTTCCCTAAGTTCCAAAGCCCCTTTTTTGCCTCTGTAACTTGTTTCACGAGTCTACCCAGCCCCAGCTGGCTCCCTTCTTCCACCTCTGTGACTTTCTAAATAAACCTCTTGCATTAGAGTTCCTGGCTCTGTGTTCTTTCTTAGCTGAACTCAAGAACCGAGGCCTAAAAACTACTCTGAACATGTCTATATCTACATCTATATCTGGTCATATTGAACATCAACCCCACGAAGTAAATTTCTATTAATTTAAACATAAGAAAAGTACAGAAAATGTAAGGGACTTGTTTAAGGCTACAATATTAGCAATTTCTGTGTCTAAAATAATATTTTTTTTTCAGTCTGATTCTAAAACAAATGCTTACTCTCTGAAGAATCATAGGTTTCCTTAGTGATGCTTCTGGCACTACTTGTAATAAAGGAATATTGAAGCTATGACTAAATTGATTTGAGTAGAAGACACTGTGCAGCCTTAGCCAGTTTTACTCAGTGGATAGAGAGTCAGGCCTGCAGAGTGAAGGGTCCCTAATTATATTCTGATCAAGGGCACAAAACTAGGTTGCAGGCTCAATCCCTGGCCCTGGTCAGGGAGCTTGCAGAAGGCAACCAATTGGTGTGTCTCTCTTCACATCGATGTTTCTTGCTTTCTGTCTCTCCCCCTCCTTTCCATTCTTTCTAAAAATCAATGGAAAAAATATCTTTGGGTGAGGATTAACAACAATAACCACAACAAAAAGAATACACTGTACAGATTAAATAATGTTTCAAAAATATTCAATCCTGTACTCTCCATCACCAAGATGGAGAGAGTGCTTCCCTACCACATTGACACTCCATGTGACTAGTCATTACATCATGATTAATGCAATCTATTTACCCAATTCTGGACCTGATTCATCCACATGACTTACGCTGCTCCATAAGATATTATGCGCCATAACCGGTTTGGTTCAGTGGATAGAGCGTCGGCCTGAGGACTGAAAGGTCCCAGGTTCGATTCCGGTCAAGGGCATGTACCTGGGTTGCGGGCACTTCCCCAGTGGGGGATGTGCAGGAGGCAGCTGATCAATGTTTCTCTCTCATCGATGTTTCTAACTCTCTGTCTCTCTCCCTTCCTCTCTGTAAAAAATCAATAAAAATATATTTTTTTAAAAAAAGGTATTATGCCATTAGAGGCTTGAAATGTATTTGTAATGTGGTTGTATCCCCTTATTATATCTGCTGTTGCCATCAGATGAGAAGAAATGACCCTGATAACCCACTGATTGAAGGAGGATGAGAAACATGCATGCAGCTTTATAGTATACCATCTTTTTTTTTTTTTAAGGTGTTTTATTTGTATTGATTTCAGAGAGGAAGGGAGAAGGAGAGAGAGATAGAAACATCAATGATGACAGAGAACCATTGATCAGCTGCCTCCGGCACTCCCCCTACTGGGGATGGAGCCCGCAACCCGGGCTTATGCCCTGACTGGGAATCGAAACATGACCTCCTGGTTCATAGGTCGATGCTCAACCACTGAGCCACTCCGGCCAGGCTATAGTGCACCATCTTTAAATCCATTGATACATAATGAAAATGTTAATTGTTTATCACATTTTTTACATATTTTACTTTGACCTATATTCCTCTAAATGCTGTAAAACTACATATAGCAAATTCATAATTAGCCAATCAAAATTTGCATAGATGTTTTAGCAATCTGCTCACTTTAATGTACACTCACACTAAACAACAGAAAGAGAATCAGAGATTTTATGAGTGCAAAGGTAAATTTTGTCTAACTGCTTTCCAAAAAATAATAGTGTAGAAAGAATCTGAGGGAACAGAAGTATACAAAAGAATCCTATATTCACTGATCAAAATGTCATCACTAACACAAATGAGCACCTAAAACCAAACACAGTCATTTTTAAATTACTTTGGATAGAACTATGTGACTAGAGATACTCTACTCTTAGTAAGAGGAACAGACATTGTGAAGAATAAATATTATTCACAAACTTTTCAAATTTTTCTGAAGTCTAAAATATTTATTTTTGTGTAACTGCAGCATTATAATATCAAAAAATTACTTTTGTTGAATATGATGTAATCAAGAGTAATACTTCAAAGCAACCAACTAACTTGCTGTAATATATTCAATTATCAGCTAAAGGGATATTCAAAATTAGCCTATTGTTGTCCTCTAGCTACAGACTAGTTAGCAAAAACAGGCGCTATTTTCTCTCTCTCTCTCTCTCTCTCTCTCTCTCTCTCTCTCTCTATATATATATATATATATATATATATCTAAGCAACTGGAACCCCAGAACGATTGGAACGACCAGAAAGACAGGTTGTTATGATGCGCACTGACCACCATGGGGCAGGTGCTCAATGCAGGAGCTGCCCCCTGGTGGTCAGTGGGCTCCCATAGTCAACCTCCCACAGCCAGCCAACCTCCCCTGGTCTCTCCCCATGGCTGGCAGGAAGGCTTGGCTGGCAGGAAGGCTCAGCCAGCAGCCGGCATCCAGCAGCAGACAGCCGAATTTCATGCACCAGGCCTCTAGTATGTTTATAATTGAAAATCAGTCACAAGTCTTTTTTTCTTTTGTTTAAATGAATTATTAATTATCTTAAAAAACACACAGACATTTTTGCTTTCTCATGAATTGCCAAATTTAGCCAAAGTTAGTCTTGATCTTTATAATAAATATCCAAAGACTGTTAGCATCCACATTTTGGTTAAACAGACATCAATGGATCTGACATCCTTTGAGTTAGTGTACATACTAAGTTAGTTTGCATTCTTTATTAACAACATTATATGGCTCTTTCAATGACCCATGTATTCTTTAACTACTTGCAAATATTAGCTTATTTAATTCATTTGATATTTCTAACAACCCTAGGAATAAGAGCAGAAATAATTCAAAGAATTCCAAAAAAGTAAACACACACACACACACACACACACACACACACACACACACAGAGCAGAACACCAGAAACAACTCTAATTTTTGACTCTGACTTTGATCAGAGTCATCAAACATTTTCAGTAAATTCCATGCAAGTAAATATTTTGGCTTTATTGGCCATTAAACCTCAGAGGCAACTAAACTCAAGCCTGCCATTATAGTGCTAAAACATCCACAGATATTATACTATAAGTGCATGGGCATGGCTACAAAACTCTTGTTTTACAAAATGAAGCAATGGGCTGAATAGAGCCAATGGGTCATAGATTGGCACCCCCTAACTTAGATGGTAAGTACTGTGTACAACTCTGGTTACGTTATAGTATAAAGAAAACCAACAACACTTGGCACTGAACTTACAAACATTGTTCCCTTGAAGTATGCTCCTGTAGAGGGAACTGTAAAAGCAATCCATGCTCATTAAAGAAAACAAACTAGAAAATGTGATAAAAGAAAGCAAAGTCATATGTGGTACCATAGCTGAATATAATTTTGACTCATTTCATTTTGTAATATGTGAAGCCAAAATATGCACTGTTTAAAATTTGAAGTGTAAAAAATAAAGTTAAGCAATGAAAGTTCATTTTGAAAAGGAGTCATAGTTAATAAACATTAAATCATTTCCACAGATTGTACTTTGATTGTACACAATTATTTTGTCAGGATGCTTGCTGCCTTAAGACTAAGTCATTGATATAAGTGAAAGATCACAACAAGTCCTTTTCTAATCTTGAATTTTAAAAATACTGTAACTTAAAATAACAGCAGGTACATATGAGAGAGATCACACTTAGTCTTCCTATTGATGAGAAAGTTATGATTTGTGGTATATTTGGCTAGCAGGGAGGAATTGAACAGCATGGCCTTGGTAGAGAAGTAAATACATCAGTACACTTATTATGCCAAGCAAATGGAACAATTTACAAATTGGGAGTAGTGCAAAGTGTTGTCTTCTGGGCAAGAGCAACATCTATCATTACATACAGAAATAGAACACTCTGTTCAGCATGTTCCAGCCTTGGCTCTCAATTCCAAATATAAATCTTAAGCCAGAACAAATTAGTGATAGGATACAGCAGAGAGAATAATACAGAGTTGACAATGCAGTGATTAGTTAATTAACCTGGGCACTCAGAGACTAGTCCTTATGAAAGAAGATACAAAAAACCAAACTGAATATTCAAACATTTCCTATAATTGTAATGATTGTATAGTGGATATAAAATTAGTGGATATAAAATAACCACTAAATTGCATACAGAAAAGTAATACATTTATACAATCCCTAAATATGCCATTGTAAGTATCATACTTTGGGTCAAATTGTTAAAAATCATAACCTATTTTTTTGTGGAAAAAATTAAAAAATAGGTCACTCACTAGACTTAATAATTTATATAAGGCCAAGAGACAGATTCCCCTAGGTTTTTAAATAAAACTTTGCTAATGCAATTAATGAAGCACTTTCACATTACTTTATAATTGTTTACATGTCTATATAATTTGGAAGAACTTAAACTACTTGAAAATACAAATTATATCTGTTGATATTTGTATACCTAATAGAATAGTTGGCATATATTCAGTATTCAATAAGTAATTATTAAATTACTTCATTTGAATATGACATTTTATTGTCTTAGCGATAATACAATGGTATATATGGAAAATACACTTTCTTTCCAATTCTGAAGTTAGTTTCAAAGGTTTATCAGTCTTGGTATTTTCAGTTTAAAGTGGCAGTTAGGCAGCACTGTCAGTGTGGCATTTTCTAGAAAACCAAAGTGAAATATAGAAAATGCTCTCCATGGTATTAAAAGTGGTGGTAGAGTAGGAGGATGCTCCATGAACATGCTCCCAGGAGCAAGCTGGAATTACAACTGAAATATGGAACAGCTGCCTGAATAATCAATGGAAAACTCATAGGAGAGAACCCTGATACCCCAGGACCAAAGGTGGAGACCACATAGAGACTGGTAGGAGGGGCGGAGGCATGAAAGGGCTGGCTGGGCACCCACAGATGGCAACTGAAGTGCTGGAGAGATATCTCAACTGTGGGGGAGTGCCACTGAGAACTCTGGGATCTAATCTGGAAGCTGGGCTCCCCAGCAGAGAGCACCAAACTGAGGAGGGTACCCACATAACATCTAGCTATGAAAAGCAAAGGGGTGCTGTCTGCCAGGGAGTGGCAGCTGAAAGTTTGGGCTCCCTCTTAAAGGGCCAATGCACAAAAATTCCCTGTGGAGCCACCCACCTTGTGCTCTGGCAGAGGGAAGGTGAAGTGGACTACAGCTGTGAGAACAGAACCCAAGACTGGGAACTCAGGGGATAGAGCTCAGAAGGCAGACACCCCGAGTTTCCTGGGCTGAGTCATTCCTTCACACAGTCATTCCTTCTCACAGTCATTCCCTCACAAATACATAGACAATAGCTAAGGACATCTTTCCCACACAGGCATCTGCCTTGCCTGGGTGGGAAGACAGTCAACACACCCTATTGGAAATCACCTTGCCCTGAGGCCATTTAAGAGATTAAAAGTAACAATTAGCCTCCTGGCAGAAGCAATTGCCCCACCCTGTTGAAAAAACTCTCACCACACCTGAGGACGATTGCCTGGGGGCAATCAAAGTTGGAATCCTATTAGTCTGTAGACAGAGGCCGTCTCTGGAGGCTTTGAGTCCTTGCCTTGTCTAATTAGTCAGAAACAGCCTTTTACACTGTCCTGCACTAGAGATTGAGAGGGATAGAGGATCTACCTAAAACATAGTCACAAACCCAAACAGACAACAAAAATGAGGAGACAAAGAAACAACCCTCAAATGAAAGAACTGGAGAATTCTCCAGAAGAAGAGATAAGTGAAGCAGAGATAAGAAATTTATCTGAAACAGAGTTCAGAGTAATGATGTTAAAAATGCTCAACAGTATGAAAAAAGATATAGTAACTATGAAAAAGAACAGTCTGAGATAAAGAATGACATAACACAAAGAACACATTGGAAGAAATACTCAGCAGATAGAGGAAGTTGAAGATCGAATCAGTGAATTAGAAAACAGAGTTGAAAATATCACTCAATTAGATAACCAAAAAGAAAAAAAAAAAACAATTAAAAAACAGGAGGACAGCTTAAGGGAACTGTGGGGCAATGTGAAATGTAACCATATTAGAATAGTAGGTGTGACAGAAGAGGCAGAAAGGGAGAAAGGAATAGAGAAGGTGTTTGAAGAAGTAATGGTAGAAAACTTCCCTAACCTGGTAAAGGAAAAAGTCACACAAGTTCAGGAGGTACAGAGCACCCCAAACAAGAAGACCCATGCCCAGACACATCATAATTAAAATGCCAAAAATGAAAGACAAAGAGAGAATCCTAAAGGCAGCAAGAGAAAAGAAAACTGTTACCTACAAAGGAATTCCCATAAGGCTGACACCTGATTTCTCATCAGAAACTCTACAGGCCAAAAGGGAATGGCATGAAATACTCAAGGTAATGGAAAGCAAGGAGACCAAGATTATTATATCCAGCAAGGTTATCATTCAAAATAGATGGTCAAATAAAGAGCTTCCCAGACAAAAAACAAACAAAACTAAAGGAGTTCATCACCACCAAGCCAGCATTACAAGAAATGCTAAAGGGATTGCTATAAAGGATTGCTGAGAAGAAGAAACAGAGAGATAAATCTAGCCATACAGAATTAAAATGGCTATAAATAAGTATTTCTCAATAATAACCCTAAATGTAAATGGGTTAAATGCTCCAATCAAAAGGTTAGGGTAGCTGAATGGATACAAAAACATGACAAAGACAGCAACTATATGCTGTCTACAAGAGACCCACCTCAAAACAAAAGACACACACAGGATGAAAGTGAAGGGATGGAAAAAATTTTTCCATGCAAACGGAAAAGAAAAAAAAAAAGCTGGAGTAACAATACTAATATCTAACAAAATAGACTTTAATCATCGTGTTAAGTGAAATAAGCCAATCAGAGAAAGATAAATATCACAAGATCTCACTCATTTGTGGAATATAATGAACAATATAAACTGATGAACAAAAATAGAGCCAGAGGGGGGAAAATATACTAGAATATAATAGAAGTAATCCTGTTATTTGCAGATTTTTAGTATTTCCTACAATTTTTGTGATATCGTACTATGTTAGTACAGTTTGATAATATTATTATACTTAAAATCCTTTTATTCTTGAAATATTAATGTTTATTGCATGTAATATATATAAGATCATTTTTCTTGAATAATTAGTGTTTATTGCATGTAACATTATCATATTTAAAATAGTTTTTCTTGAGATATTAATATTTATTGCATATAATATTATTACATTTAAGATCTTTTTTCTTAAAATATTAAGGTTTATTGCAAGTAACATTAAAAAAATAAATTAAGTGTTCTCCATGGTTTTAAAGCAAAGTTAAGTATAAAAGTCATGAATCCTAGACATTCAAATACGTAGACTACGAACTTTCAGGACCAAGGAAGTATTTCCACTGTCCATATGATAAATAAAACAAAATAAAAGTATTCTTTCCAGGCTTCCCTCAAGGCAAAATTGTGTTTTATTTTAAAACTAGGGGTCCAGTGCATGAATTCGTGCACCTTGAAAGGAACTGTGGGCCGCGAGGACATGGTGGGCCCAGGGGCAGGTCTCGGCCTATCCTCCACGACCCCGCCCGGCCCATCCCGCCACAGCACCCAGTCCCCTCTCTGCCAGCAGCCCCACTCCCACAGCCACCACTCGCACGCACTGATGGCGCTGGCCCAGCTCACACCTACTGATGGTGTGGAGCGATGAGGGCCAGAACCAGCAGCAGGTGCGAGCAGGGCTGGCGCCGTCAGTGAGTGTGAGCAGCAGCTGTTACCCCGATCACCCCTCAGGAGCAGGCGTGATCAGGGCCAGCAGCTGCCGCTTGCACCCGCTGATGGCACAGAGCGATTTGGACCGGTGCCAGGCTCCAGCAGTGGGTGCAAGTGGGGCCAGCACTGGCAGCAGGTGCGAGCACCAGGTGGAACAGTGTCCTGGGGGAGCAAAGAATTTTCAGTAATCACCAGAGGCTTGTCCTGATGACAGCAACTGGCACCTCATCTTGGTTTGGCGCCCCGCTCACCTGCTCCACCATCCCGCTGTGGCCGACATCTGCCATGTTACACATGTGCCACCTGGTGGTCAGCGCACATCATAGCGACTGGTTGTTCGGTTGTTCTGCTGTTCAGTCTATTTGCATATTAGGATTTTACATAGATAGATAGATAGATAGATAGATAGATAGATAGATAGATAGACATAGATAGATATTAAATTCATCTGGAAACAAAATTTGTTCTGTGTCAGAGACCTAGTGTTGTATGTTTGGGGAATGGTTCACTGAAATAGATGCATGAACTACAAAATGCACAGGCAACCCTGGCTGGTTTGGCTCAGTGGATAGAGTGTAGGCCTGTGGACTGAAGGGTCCCAGGTTCAATTTTGGTCAAGGGCGCATACCTAGGTTGCAGGCTCAATCCCCTACATTGCAGGTTCCATCCTTGGCCCTGGTTGGGGTGCATTCAGGAGGCAACCAATCAATGTGTCTCTCCCATCGTTGATGTTTCTATCTCTCTCCCTCTTCCTTCCTCTCTGAAATCAATAAAAATATATTTAAGAAGAATGCACAGGCAGGCCATCCAATATATTAGTGTTATATAATTTGTGTTGTTTAATGTACTTTCTAGCAAATAAAATAGTTCACATATTTCTTATTAATACCATAAGCAGCGCCTCTATTTTATGTTAAGCTTAAGCATAGATAGGATGGGTCCTCAGATAGCCAGATTGGTGGGAGCATCATTAAAAAAAACTCTACCAGCAGATGGTCTGAATAGACATTTTTCCAAAGAAAACATGCAAATGGCCAAGGGTTACATGAAAAGTTGCTCAACATAACTAATTATCAAAGAAATGCTAATCAAAACCACAATGAGATATCACTTCGCACCTGTTAAAATGAGTGTCACTAAAAAGACAAGAGATGACAAGTGTTGGTGTGGGTGTGGAGAGAAGAAAACCCTGTGCACTGTTTGTGAAAATGTAAATTGGTACAGCCACTATAAAAAACATTATGGAAGTACTTAAAACAATTATTCAGCCATAAAAAAAAGAGGAAAGTTTGCCATTTGTGGGATGCATGGAACTAAAGGTCATTATGTGAAGTAAAATAAGTCAGACAGAGAAAGACAAATACTGTATCATATCACTTATATGAGACCCCTAAAAAGGCCATACTCATAGAAACAGAGAGTAGATTGATGGGGCCTATGGGATGAAGAAAATGGAGTGAAACTGGCCAAACGGTACAAACTTCATATAAGATGAATAATTTCTGGCAATCTAATGGGAAATATAGTTAACAATATCTTATTATATATTTGAAAGTTGTTGAGAGTAGATCTTAATGTTCTCAATTTACATGCCAAAAATGGAAATTACATGCCAAAAATGAAGTGATAGGTGTGTTAACTAATATTTTTTTGGTGATCAAATCACAATACCTGTTTATCAAGTCACTTTAAAGTTGCACAATATTACATGTAAAGTATCTATATATATAAAAGGCTGATATGCAAAGTGTCCTCTCGGGAGTTTGGCCAGGAGACCAGGAGTTTGATTGCTCACTATGACGTATGCTGACCACCAGGGGGTGGCAAGGAACATGGCGAGTGATCAACGGCAGTGGTGGGACTCAGAGGGAGTGAGGGAAAGAGGAGGCAGGGAGGTGGGGAATCTGATTGGCCCTGATCACTGGGGGACCCTACCCATGCATGAATTTCATGCACTGGGCCTCTGGTATCTTAATAAAGCTAGGAATAAAAGCCACCAGAAGAATGGGATACAGAGAAAATGTATAATGCCATGAAAGAATTTCAGGTTTGTTTTGTTTTGTTTTGTTTTTGTTTTATTTTAGATTTGTTTAATAGTCATCTAAAGGTCTTAGGTTGCTTACAATCAAGGTGGACAAAGGTATGTAAAAAAATAAATGCCATGGGAGGGTGGGGGACGATGGGGGGACAGTGGGGGGATGGGGAATAAGGACACATATGCAATACCTTAATCAATAAAGAAAGAAGAAAAAGAAGAAAAAACAAATAAATAAGTGCCATAAAGTCATATGTGTGCTAGAAAAGCCATGTGCAGAAATCAAAACGGTTATGTTCCTTTGCAAGAAAAGTACTTTTTGACCATTTTCTGTTTTCTGAAGCATTTTTGTAGGCAATATAAAGATGTGAAATGAACATAGAGCAGAGAAACCTGTGATCCTTAAAGTGTAAAAAATGAAAAGAAGCACATTTTTTGCTTTGCTGTGGAGTATTATTTAGGAAATGTATCAAAAGATGTGCACAGGCTTATTAAAATGATAGTTACTATCAGCTTTTTAAAAGTTTACTGATATTACTTATAACCCAGTTAGAAGGCAGATACTACCAAGATCACGTAGGTTATGCTCACAATGTAAGGTACAACTCCAAAAATCCTGGGAATACTCTAGTTGGAGAGAAATAGTGATTATTTGGGCAGAAAACATACAAATATATGAGGTAAATTGAGGTGCTAAAATAGTGAATATTATCATATATGGATACCTTAATGATAAAGGAAAGAGAGAGTGGAATACAGAAATTTTGTGAATCTGGGAAAGATGGGAATATGCACTCAAATGTAATAGTTACAACAAGGAAAGGAAAATGATTAAGTGCATAGGTTGATTTGAGAAATTATGTAAAGTTAGAATGGATTTGTTGGGATTAAGGAATAAGATATAAGATAATTTGACTATAATAAGCTCCTTGAGAAAGAGTTTTTTTTTTGTTTTGTTTTGTTTTGTTTTGTTTTAAAGGAATTAGGAAAGATATATGGAAAGCATAAGGCAACAAAATAAATTTTGAGGTGGGCTCTTTCAGTGTTGAGTGAGATTCTATATATTTATATCTATCTATCTATCTATCTATCTATCTATCATCTATCTATCTATCTATCTATCATCTATCTATCTATCTATCTATCTATCTATCTATCTATCTATCATCAATCATCTTTCTATCTGTCATCTATTTGAAGAGAGATAGGACAGTTGATATGTATTGGAGCTAAGTTTAGAATGAGTATTCAATAGAATAAAACAAGTAAATATGTTCAAGCATATTGAATGCCATCTCAACTTGTTGCTGGTGGAAATGGGGTCCTTTTATGAAGGCATGAAAAAAGCATTTCTGCTAAGTGAAATAAGCCAGTCAGAGAAAGATAAATACCACATGATCTCACTCATTTATGGAATATAATGAACAACATAAACTGATGAACAAAAACAGATCCAGAGACAGAGAAATATTGATCAGACCGTCAAACCTCAGAGGGAAGGTAGGGGAGGGTGGGGGGTTAGGGGGAGAGATCAACCAAAAGACTTATATGCAAGCATATAGGCCTAACCAATGGACACAGACAACAGGGGGTGAGGGCATGAGTGGGGGGGGGGAGGTAGGGGGTAACGTGGAGATAAGGACACATATGTAATAACTTAATCAATAAAAAAAATTTAAAAAAGAGAAAAGCATTTTTGGTACCCAAATATGGGAGGTTGATGTATAGTAAGATTTACTGTAGTTGAAATAAATAACTGAATTTTCTATGCATTGGTCTTCAAATAATTATAATCTAAAGTGATTGAGACTTTTATTGGTATCAACTAAAATAAAAAGCCTTTTTGTCTTGCTCGATGTCAATAGTTTAAAATTCCAATTATGATAATTTTGCTTCTTCAAAATATGAAGGGTAGATTTTTTTATCTGTTAGTCAATATAAAAATGAAAAAAAAAACCACTAGCAACTTTTATAACATGGTTTCAGATGGCCATTGCATATCCTCTATCATGTAATTATTCTCCCTGCTCCTGACCCATTTATGTCAAGGACTTGAAAGGCTTTTCAAATAAATGGCACCAATGCTCTTTCAGGTTGTGTGCTGGCAGCACACATAGGAATATCATCTAGAAAGTTTTTATCAACCTTTATTTTAAATGAGACTTGCAAGTGCGTTCACTATGAGTTATTCTTAAAATCTGAGAGGAATAAATCTAATGGCTTTTGGAATAAAAATTAATATAAAAATAAGAAATGTATTTTGAATTATTCATATTTTCTTACTTTCATGTCTTTATATTTTAATATAAAATAATGAAGTGAATACTTAGTTAAATTAATCAACATTTTACAACATTCTTTTGAGGCTGGATAGTTAGAATAGGGAACAAAGGCCTCAAGCTCTACCTCTCCCCTTTTCTCTCTTGACTAGAACATTATAGATGCGACCTTCACTGACCGCCTCTTCCCTCATTGTCCCCTCCCTGATTTTCTGTAATTGAGAAAAGAAAGAAAGAAAGAAGAAGAAAGAAAGGAAGAAAGAAAGAAAGAAAGAAAGAAAGAAAGAAAGAAAGAAAGAAAGAAAGGAGGGAGGGAGGGAGGGAGGGAGGGAGGGAGGGAGGGAGGGAGGAAGGAAGGAAGGAAGGAAGGAAGGAAGGAAGGAAGGAAGGAAGGAAGGGAGGGAGGGAGGGAGGGAGGGAGGGAGGGAGGAAGGAAGGAAGGAAGGAAGGAAGGAAGGAAGGAAGGAAGGAAGGAAGGGACAGCTGGAGAGGAGGGACAAAGATGAGCTATTTCTGCAGTTATCCCATCTTAGTCAGAAGCAGTGGATCACCCTATCCACCTTTTCCACATTTAATAAAAACCTCCCACCCTGACCTCATCAGAGCATCTTGCTCTCTGAGGTCTTCTGCTCTCACCTCTTCTTTTTTTAAGTTTTATTTTTTTAATTGATTTTAATTGAGAGGAAGGGAGAGAAAGAGATAGATAGAGATAGAGATAGAGATAGAGATAGAGATAGAGATAGAGATAGAGATAGAGATAGAGATAGAAACATCAATGATGAGAGAGAATCATTGACCAGCTGCCTCATGCATGCCCCACATTGGCAATTGAACTGTGACTTCCTGGTTTATAGGTTGATGCTCAGCCACTGAGCCATGCCGGTTGGGCCCCTCTCACTTGTTGAGTGCCTACTATTGCTTTAATAAATTTACTGTGTTTTGCTAAATCTTTCTGTCATGCTCTCAAATTCTTTCTTGTTTTGCAACAAGAACTTTAAACCAAGTATCGTGTTGAGGCTTCCTTGGCTTTTTTGGGTGCCACCCAGCATCCCTTTTGAGTGAATAAATTCCAATGATATATGCATCTAATAACACAAAATAGTACAAAATATTATAAAATAACATAATAGAGAGCCCCATACCATACCAATACATCACATCATCTCAAAGGCAAGAATGTTAATGGGTTTTATGAATCTTTTAGGAAATAATAGTATAGGTAACCAAAAATGGATTTGAATGTGTTTGCATTTCTATTTTTGTTACAGGCCCAAGGAACTTATGGCTGATGCTTCAAAAGAAAGGCCAATACCCAATAGATCAAAGTTTGGAGCAAGGAAAACTTTATTGACTGAGAAGGCCTACCTAAAGAACATGGGAGGACCAATTCTCAAATTCATCATAAGACAGTCTGGACTTGAGACATCTTTCATTATTAAGGGAAGGGGGCAGGGGGCCAGGGTAGGTGCTGGCCACAGACAGGAAGGCATTAAAAGGGATTCAAGAAAGAGTGCAAAATTTCTCAATCCGTTTATTCCCAGTTGGTCCATTGACTCCTACTGATCAGAGTCCAGTTATGGAGATTCCTATGAATCTTTATTCTGTCCATATTTTACCACTTCTTTGCTGACAAGAAGGCTGCTCAAGCTTCAAGCAGTATTCCTCTAGTTAATTAGCATATCTATAGGAGGAGCTATTAGCCTATAGACCAGCCATCTGAGAAAGTATTTCATTTGTTACATTTTTAATCTAAAAAAATGTTACTCTCAAGGTAGAAGAGGGTATAGGGGGCATAAGTGGTGATGGAAAAAGAAAATTTAAATAAAGAGAAAAAATAAATTAAAAAGATTACTATCCATAATATGTTTAACTCCATGCTTTTTATTTACAAAAATGTTATCAATGCTAACTGTTGTAGATTTGATCCCTCAGTATGTCAACCATTAGATTACACCATGAAGTCATTATAAAGGTGTTTCACACAGCCTTAGTTGCCCAGTATAAATTAAGCATGGCAGCGTTACCGTTCACTCAAATATTACTTACCTACTTTTTTACCCTGTAAAATTGGAAAAATTGTGCATACATCAAAGGGTCTATGAAAATGTTTGCAAAGATGTCCAACCCAACCTTAGTTTACTCCTCAATACAAATTCTGTTGTAATCCATGTTCCCAAGAAACTAAATGCCAAATTTCTATTTAATATAATTTAATTTTAATTTAAAACCTGAGGATGCTTTTTTTTTCTTTCATTGATTTTTAGAGAGTGGAAGGGAGGAGGAGAGACAGAGAGAAAGAAACCTCGATGTGAGACACATCGATTGGTTGCCTCCTGCACTCACCCTAACTAGGGCCAGGATGGAGTCTGCAACCAAGGTACATGCCCTTGATGGAATCAAACCATGATCCTTCAGTCTGTGAGCCCACACTCCATCTGAGAGGAGTTAGAAGCAAGTAGGTAGATAGGAAAGGGGCTCAGGAAGGAGGAAGTGCAAAGGTGACCACTGGAGCTAGGCAAAACCTCAGGAATATTTATCATGCAGAAAATGGGATGTCAGGAGACAAGAATGCTTATCTTGCAAGCACAGAATCTTGCAAGAGAGGAGAGGAAGAGAAAAGAAGGAGGGAAGCACAGGGTAGATTTTGAAATTGTTGCTAGACAAGAAAGATAAAAGGAGCCATAAGAGAGTAATATGGGTAGACAAAGAGTGGATCCATAGCAGATAAAACCCTTTGACATGTGAGCTTCAGTTTCAACCCTCTCTTGGGCCCCTCTCTGAGCCAGGAGTCTGTATCTCCTTGAATAAATCTACATCTCTTGTTTGATTCTTCTGGTCCTCGATTGCATTCTTTGATTCCGTGAGGCACGATCCTGGGAATAACCACAGCTCCCTGTTCCGGTATCATTTTCACTTGTAAATTTTCATGTACCAGGATAGATCTTTCTGTAAATAGAACCTTAGGTCTTATTGTGTAGTGGACTTCAGGAAATGAAAGTCTGTTTTATGCCTTACCTACAACCCCAAATGGGGTAAATGTAGGTTTTAAGTTCTCCTAAGTAGAATTTATTTCTCTTATTAGTGTTTGGTCCCTCAGTTCCTGTCTTCAGTCTGGTCTCATTCAAATTCTTCCATCAGCAATTTAAAAAATTATCTGAATTTTAAAGTAAATTTTACTAATCTTCAGGGATACTCATTTAAGAATTTTCTTAATTTAAATTACTTTCCATCATTTTCTTAACAGTTAAAGAGTGGCGAAGTGTTGTCCAGAAATTAATTCCATCTGTATTATTTAAGTCATTTTAAACATTTTACCTCTTTTATTTTTGTTGCCTCATGTTCCCTAATTCTTTGTGTTTTTACTGCTATAATTCTGAATATTATTTGTGTATGTAGCCAATATAACTCTTTCCTTTTCAGTTCATCCTCTGACTTCAGTTAATCTCACCTCACAAAATATCCTTCTAACATTCTTTTACAGACCTTCAAACATTTTTTTTAGAACCAGCTTATTATTCTTTTTCTCTTCATCATCCTATGTTAATGGGGACACTTAATTCAATGTGCAATTTTTCTAAGGATATATTTACTTTTTTTAATCACTCTGCATAAGTGTTGTACTAAAATGGGCTTCAAGTCAGCTTTCAAATACATATTTTCATCTCAGGAATAGTTGTTGACATAGATCTGGTTTTAATTTCATCTGGTGAGTAAATTTAGACGCCATTTACTGTAACAAATAGCTGTGATAAAATTCTAAATGCTTAATAAACCAACAAGAATTGAAATTAGTGCATCCCAAAAGAAACATTTTTACATGTATCTAACATTTTCCAACCAGAGAGGATGAATAGAAGCCATTGTTTAGTAAATTCTGGATTCCATCTGAGTTTTGGAGATAACTGTGTTTTAGATGGCGTGGTAGAGCTATTGAAGGCACTGGCATTCAGATGCCATTATGTAACACTGCTTTTCTATGCTCCCCAATTGGTACCACTCATTTCTTTTCAACCTTAAACAAAAGCACCATGGGGAAAAGTAAATTCCCTTTTAGTCTGTAATACCTGGAAGATTAGAGAACAATGCTAAAGTTTACAACATTTAGTGACATTCTGCTATAACTTTTAGGCTTGGCACAAATTCATCATAAAGTTATTTATTGGGCCTACCTCTCAAGTATGTATATTCCCACGTTTAGAAAGATTAAATTCCATTGCTGCTACAATATCTGTAATCCTTTGTGAAGCAAGCATGCTCAGAGCTTGTTGATGAATATGATGTTCCATTAGGATCATTATTTAACGAGTGCACTCAGTAGTGCTTTGTATTCTTTTCAAGCTGATATTTTGCTGTGGGGGGCTTCTTGGAATGTAGTTCCCTCTATTGCCCATACTTGAGTTAATAGCTATTTTTTTAAATAGGACGATGAGCCTGCAGGAATGTTATTTCAGCCTTGCTAAGTAGGGCAAGACAAGCTCCTAAGATCCCCACAGAACATTTGGAACACATGGGCCAGGGCTGATAAAACCACCATATGTATTGTTGCTGAGAAATATGTATAGCATTAGTACAATTTAGGAATAAAAAAATAAAGTGGATGCTATGAATCTCTCAATTATGTGTATTCTACCCCCAAATCTTTATCTGCTTGGAAAGACACCATGATCTTGTCATAAACATCCTAATGTTGGAAGGCAGTTATTTATAATGTTATAACCCACCGTCTTTGAAAAAAAAAAGTAGTTTTCACTTCCTTTAAATAAGTTCTGTTTCTATTGACATTTGATATTTCAGAGGAGGATATGAAGCTGTGGAATTAGAAATTTTGGCCAATATTTAATATTGAAAGAAAGAAATTACAGTCTACTTTCTTCAAACCCAGGAAGCTGTGTTAGCAATGTACTATCTTGATTGTTGGAAATATAGAATTCAGTAACTCTACATCCAACATCCTACAAAGTTTTTGGCAGTACTTCTCTCAGGGTGTCTGAAAAGAAGAACTAGAAGTTTAAACACAGCCTACAAGCTACACAGCAGTGATAACTATAGTCAACAGCCCATAAACTGAGCCATCAGAGGGTGTGGAGTCATTATTTTTAAAATATTTTTTTTACTTTTTATTGAATTGATTGGGATGACACTGGTTAACAAAATTATACAAGTTTCAGGTGCACAATTCTATAACGCATCATCTGTACATGTATTGTTTGTTCACCACCCCAAGTCAAGTCTCCATCCACTACCAGGGTTACCTAGTTATTAACAAAAAGAAAGCAAGGGAGTCAGACATTGTTGAGCTTATTCAGTTGGGGACACTGAGGCTGTTTCCTTCACCAGGAAGCTCCAGCTTCACACCCCAAAGAATCCCAGCATTGTCCCTCCAAGGGGATTGCCATCCGACCTTCCAGTCTCCAGTACTGGATTTTGTGTGTAGGGGAGGGAGCATGGGGAGATAAAGATAAGCTCAGTAAAGTAAAAAATGGCTTTGAGTGAGGAACTTAACCATACGGGACTGCCAGTCTAACCTGGGAAAAAAATCCCCCATTGGCTAGGGGATGGGCCCCACTGGAAGCCCACAAAAACTTGGGAAGTTTATTGGTTATTTTAAAAATGCTCCTGGTTATAATCCCAGGAAACAGATTTCTCTCTCTCTCTCTCTCTCTCTCTCTCTCTCTCTCTCTCTCTCTCTCTCTCTCTCTCCTTCTCCTGACCCATGCTTGCCCCCAGTGCTAGCCTGTTCCCTTTGTAGTAGCCATGTGACCCAAGCAGCCATATTACCATTGGCCATTGGCCATGCAGACTCTAAATGTAGGCTTCAGGCAGGAGCCTGGGTAGAGCAATAAAGCAATGGATTGCAGCCTGGAATACAAGTTAAGCTTGCCAAGTGTTAGACTGAACTAAGCTTTAATATGGTGCAGTATCTCTGGACATTTGCTCTACTTCTTTTTTTTTTCTTAAAAAGTTTTTATTGATTTTAGAGAGAAAGGAAGGGAAGGGGAGAGAGAAAGAAACATAGATGAGAGAGAAACATCAATTGGCTGCCTCCTTCATGCCCTGTATTGGGAAACAAGCCCACAATCTGGGCATGTGTGGGAAACTGAACTGGCGACCTCTTGGTGTACAGGTCCATGCTCAACCACTGAGTCACACTGGCTAAGCCATTTTCTCTATTCTGACCCTGATTTTCCATGGCGAGATGGACAGAGATGGAACATTGGATGGGAACTCTTTTGATTTCTCATCATAAATAAATATTACCACCAGACTTCATCCTCCCTTGTGGGTAACCAAAAATGCTTTTCTTCAAGACATTGCAAGAACCCCAATTCTTCTGGCAACAGAAAACCCCCATTTTCACCAGCAACACATCCTTCACTATTTATCACCCCGTAGCCTCCTCTACTTTCTTTCTCCACCCCCTTACCCTACTCCTCTTCCAGCAATCACCACACTGTTGCCTCTGTCCATGAGTTTTCCCTCTTTCTTTCTTCTTTATTGCTCAATCCCTCCACCCCTGCTACCTAGCCCTTCTTCCCTCAACAGCTGTAAGCCTGCTTTCTATGAGTCTATCACTATTTTGCTTATTAGTTCATTTTGTTCATTAGATTTCACTCACATAGAATCATTACTTTTTTTAAGATTATTCAGGTGGGGTCTTTAGTGAATATGTGTATATCAGCAGGATCACTTTTTCCAAGAAAACAAGTCTGTGCATTTTTTTGCAATTTACCCTTTTAGTGAGAATCCTATCTGAATGAGATAGCTAAGAGTATTCTTTTGCTCTAATTGGCTCAGTGGGAATAGTATACTTACAACCTGCCTTGGAATTGATAACCATTATGAATCCTTTGGTCTTGGACTATAATCTCCCCCTGCTTCCATTTAGTACCTGTTTTGATTATGGAGTGATTTTAGGTAGTTTTTCTCATGTTTCTTATGGTTGGAGTTCTCTGAGTTACTTGACATGCGGTTTTATACTATTTTTTTTTTTCAAATTTGAAATTTACAAGCCTCCTAAAGTTGTCCTATAGTTCATGGATTCCCTGCTAATTTTCTTTCAACTTCTTTTCTCTTTGTGTTTCATTTTGAATAGTTTTATTTCTTTGTTTGAAGTTCATTAAACTTCCTCTTTCATTAATCCTAACTAGTGTATCTTTTAAAAACATGGTTTTATCAATTTTATAGAGAGGAAGCGGGGGAGAGAGAGATATCTGTGTGAGAGAGAAATATTGATTGGCCTCGCCCCTGTAATTGAAAGCCCACATCTGGGCATGTGCCCTGACTTGGAATCAAACTGGCAACAGGATGATGCTCAACCAACTGGGCTTAACTAGCATCTTTTTTTCTCTTCTTTTTTTTTTTTTTTTTAAATCTCAGACATTGTCATTCTTATTTCTAGAAGACCAATTTGAATGTTTTGTTTTATATCTTTCCTCTCTTCTTTCTTTCTTCCTCCCTCCCTCCCTCCCTTCCTTCCTCCCTTCCTTCCTTCCTTCCTTCCTTCCTTCCTTCCTTCCTTCCTTCCTTCTCTCTCTCTTTCTCTCTCTCTCTCTCTCTCTCTCTCTCTCTCTCTCTCTCTTCCTTCCTTCCTTCCTTCTTCCTTTCCTTTTCTTTTCTTTCCTTTCCTTTCCTTTCCTTTCCTTTCCTTTCCTTTCCTTTCCTTTCCTTTCCTTTCCTTTCCTTTCCTTTCCTTTCCTTCCCTTCCCTTCCCTTCCCTTCCCTTCCCTTCCCTTCCCTTTCCTTTCCTTTCCTTTCCTTCTCCTTCCTTTCCTTTCCTTCTCCTTCCTTCCTTCCTTCCTTCCTTCCTTCCTTCCTTCCTTCCTTCCTTCCTTCCTTCCTTCCTTCCTTCCTTTCTTTCTTTTTTTCTTCTTTCTTTCCTTCCTTTCTTTATTCACCTGAGGATATTTTTACATTGATTTTTGGAGAAAGTGTAAGAAAGAGGGAAAGACAAAGAGAAATATCGATATGAGAGAGACACACTGATTGGTTGCTTCCTGCACAAGCCCCCACCAGGGCCTGGGCAAGGAGGAGTCTGCAATCAAGGTATGTGCCCTTGACCGGAATCAAACTCAGGACACTTTGGTCCATAGGCCGACACTCTATCCACTGAACCAAACCAGGTAGGGCAACTTTCCTCTTTCTTTGTAACACAATTATTCTTCCAGCTTATTGAACATATGAAATATAGTTAGAAAACTGTTTTAATATCTTTGTTGGATAATTCTAACATCTGTGTCAGTTCTGGTCAATTTTGAGAAATCAATTTTTATCCTCATTATGAGTTGTATTTTTTCTGTGTGTTTTTTTATGTTTTGTTTTGTGTTTTGTGTGTGTAACTAATTGTTTCTTATTAGATGCTAACCACTGTGGATATTACCTTATGGTGTGCTGGATGCTTTTGTATTATCATAAATACTAGTTGTCCAGTGCACAGATTCATGCACATTGAAAGGAAATTAATTAGAAGAAATATTTTAATATTGCTATTCACCCTTTCTCTGTAATAGAAGCATCAGAGATGAAATAAAATTAGTAAAATGTATATAAAAATAATATATAAATTGATTAATAAATAAACAATAACAACATGATATAACAAGAACAAAGACATGATATAAAAACAACAAAAACATGATATAAAAACAATAAAAACAAGATATAAAAACAACATTGATATAAACAGTGACTGATAAATTGATTAAACTTATTCTAATATCTCCCTGTATACCACATTAAGAGTAAAAACACTTTCAGAGTGCTTGACTAATTTCCCTTGTGATGAAGTATTTACAACTTTAACTTTAACGTCACATGCTCTTTGAATTCAAGAGAAAGAAACATATTACTGACTATGTCTGAAAATGGGTTCAGGAGGAATATTCCTATTCTGTCTAGAGTTTGTACTTGTGATTTATTAATAGTCATCGCAAATGCTGGCATCACGGCAAACCGTCTTCAAATTAATTTAAATGGGAGGCCAGTGTTAGGTGGGGACAAATCAGTTCTTGGAATCAGAACAATTTCTCCTTCCACAGATCCTGTTAATACTTCATCTTTGATTGCGTTAGGTCACAATCTTGTGATAATAAATGTAGTACCATTACAAAGACCCCATTTACTATCAAGATTTCTCAAGAGCATGATGATTGCACCTACTTTCAATTTTAATTTATGACATGGCATTCCCGAAGGAGTAATACTATTAAGAAATTCGATGGTAAAATTTTCCTTTTTGGCATCATCTGTTGAATCAATGGAATCATCACTCAAATAGGTGTAAAAATCTCCATCGAGTATATCCAAAATTTCTTCATTTAATTTATGAATATGCTCATTTTTAGGACAAAGAATTGCACATTTAGATATATCTTTAATATTATCTATAGATATACTATTTCCAAAGATAGCTTCAATAATAGATCCGTTGCAAATCATTTCATAGGGGATTTCAATAATAACCATTCCTAAGTGAAAACTCTTATCAATTTTGCCATCTCCAAGTTTTACTAACCATTCACTATAAGCAGAAACCTCTGATCTGATATTTGTTTTAAGAGACAACTGTCTGAAACATCCCCAAACACTACAGTACTTAGCCAGCTTCAGAGGTATGTTGTGCCAATAGTTGGTCTTCAGACATATTTTGTCTACGATGCCACTTTCTTTCAGCTTCAGAATGTCAACAAAAACAACCGAATTAATGATCGACAATGACAGTTATTTTTTCTCCATTGCAGCTTGCTATTATGCTTTGTTAGGCAATACCAAAGAAAGATTTATTATTCTTGGCTAGGTCTAAATATTCTATACCATGTGACTTGAAATATGTTCCATTCTACTTTAATTTGTAGAAATAGCTGCTGTTCGGGGTCTTTTGCAAGTGAAGGTGACATTTCTTTAATCACTTTTGTTGTCTTCCCCTTGGTTTTAGGTGATTTCCTCACATCAGCACTCTCCTGAATTCTTGAGGGTGACCATCTTTACATCTATAGAAATCTCTTCTGTGCAAATTCCTCTTTTTTATTACTCTGTCTTGTGACCTTCAGCCACTTTGATCACCCCAGACTCTCATCTGTGTCTTCTCATCTGACTCTGCTGGGCTCCTTTCTGTGCTATGGCCGGCAAACTCTTTCAAGACATTGTTTGCTTCACTGCCCTTGGTTAACCAGAGGCCAATGTCATGAAAAAATGTAGTAACATATTTTGTCCAAGTATTCATTTCAGGCAGGAAGATAAATCCAGCCACACTTATTATTCTATGTTGACCTGATACGATTTAAGTAATACATGTTTTAAGTCCATTAAAACTATTGCCTTATGTTATGAAGCATAACATTTGTTTCACTATTTTACATGTTATTTAAATGACCTATTTTCCTCACTAAATTTTAAGCATAACTAGATATCCATATAATCTAATGAATGTTTTATTCATACCCAATGCCTGGAAACAATCTCAACCAGAGCATCTTTATTGCTTCTCAAATCTAAAACAGATTGTGTATGAAAGCAAAATGAATACGCAATATACAAGTTAAGATATTAAAATGAAACAAAGGAAAATGGTTTCATAAGCATGATTTAAAATGTACTTTAAATTATCATTGATGTATTTTTGGGAATTAAGTAGAACTCCGCAAGAGTTGATAAATAATGAGTTCATTTCCATTTCAAAAGAAACAACTCTTGATACAGCCAAACTGTAAAAAACAGCCTCATGCTGATAAAGATGTTTTACACAATGCATCATTTCTTATCATCAGAATTGAATCAAATGAGCACAGTTGGTGTGTGGCACAGTTATTCTTTAATTTCTGAATTTCTCAATAGAAGTAGCATGAAGAGAATACTGAAAGGAAATATCCAGAAATGTTCTCTTATAAACATAAGAATAAATTATTCTCTTTAAATCTTCAAATTTATTATCTTAAATGTACTAAATATTTTAACAGACTAATTTACATTAAGCTATTAGTTGGAAAAGCAATATTTATTGAGTACTTATATAGTAGGCACTGAATTACAAAAATGAATTATAGACAACTGCAGTCTTGGGGAGCTCATCACATATTTATAGATACAGATAAATAAATAAGACATACTACAATAACTGCCATATATACATGCGTGTAAAGGGTAGTGGGAAATAGACAAGTGAAAAAGAAATTAATCTTAATCTTCTTTCACTAATTTCACTTCCAAATATACAGGTTGGTTGACATTTAACAACTTTGCCCTGGATAATATTCAATTAGAAAGAATAATTTAGTACTTTTCTAACATTCACCTTTCACTGTCTCTCAAAGTCAAGGATAAGTATAATATAGGAATATAATGAAGAAACTTGATTATATGTGGAACTAAAGTTATCTATTAAATGGCTTTTTAAGTGTTTTTATTTTTAATATAAATTCTTTATTGTTTAAAGTATTACATAAGTCTCCTTTTTCCCCCATTGACCTCTCCCTGGCCACCCCCACAGCCTAGCACATGTTCTCACCCACTGCCAGAGAATAAAGCAAACGGCAGTTAGCATAAAAGTACAAAAAGAGACATTGGAAGGCCAGTGGACTTTGATATTCAGCATGGCTGAATATCAGCACAAAACTGCCCAGCTATGGGCACAATGGCTCGAGGCAATTTCCTGACCTGATAGTCCTTACATTGTTTACCAAACTTTACCTTTGATCTGCCTGTATTTGAAGTGAATAAAAAGGAGACAGGACTGGGTCTTGGGGTGCCTCTTCAAGAAAGAGGTTTCCACTTGGCCTCCCATGCCTTCCAAATTCATAGTTCTGATATAGCATTTTCATTTGTGTGTCGGCCCCTCCTTCAGAACCTGAATCTCACTGTGCAGGTCATGGCAACCCCGCTGTGTTCATTCGTTATGCTCAGATGCATGCATACAAGTTCTTTGGTTGATCTCTTACCCCCTGATCCCATGCCTTCTCTCATAGGTTGGACAGTCTGTTAGATGCTTCTATGACTCTGGTTCTATTTTTGTTCATAGTTCATGATGTTCATATATTCCACAAATGAGTGAGAGCATGTGATATTTATCTTTCTCTGTCTGGCTTATTTCACTTAGCATAATGCTCTCCAGTTCTATCCATGATATCACAAAGGTAAGAATTCCTTCTTTTTTACAGCAGTGTAGTAAGTGAGTTTTTTAAAAGATGTGATTAAAGTAATACATTGTGTTACTTTATTTAAAAGGAACACTATTGATTGTTATAAATATATTTGCAGCAGTTTTTTGAAATTATTTTTTTAAAAATTTAATGTAAATTTGAGCTGTTCATCCCAATTGAAAAAGAGTAATGTAATTGAAGACATTTACATCGTGTCTTGTATTTGACACTGTGAAGTTATTTTATATATATCACTCTAATACTCAAATGTTATCTATCAGCTCATCCAAGATTCTGAGCTTTTCGAACACACATGCATACACAATGTTCTAGGCTTATAATGTTCATTTAAGAGACTTAAACCACTCATAGTGGTTTGATTACTCTCATGAAAAGAATGAAAGGAAGTTAATAAACACTCCTTTAAGTCACTTAAAGGAGCTCATAGTACTCATACTTACAAATAAGCAGGTGACTTATATTTGAACAAGTCATACTTTTGACCAATGTTTTAAATATGTAAGAAAATAATTTAGCTACAAAAACAGAAAGCAAGGGAGAGAAGCTGGCTACAGTATGCACATCATACAATTATGATTTAGCCTACATATCACTAGGAAATAAAATGTGCCTGGACCAAACTGCTGAGGTGACACCTTCCTTACCTTACTCATTTTAGCTTCCTTCCAAGCCAACCCACATTTTGAAATGTTATCTCTCTAATTTCTTTTATATTTTCTGCTATGCTACGTATGCAATCATAGGAGCCATAGGATGTCTGTGAAAGTGATTCCCTTATTAACTTCCTTTCATTCTTTTCATGAGAGTAATCAAACCTGGAACAATCACATGTATCAGCTGGAGGTCTCTCTATGCCATCACAGGAATTCATATAGTTTATTCCTTATTAATACAGAATCAACTTTTTAAAATTTACTTAAAAGAAAATGAGAAAGTGGAGAATGAGAGAAAAAGGAATAAAGCAGAGAAAATAAAATAAAAACAGAAGAAAAAAGCTACCAGTATCTTCTCAAAATGTTTACCTATAATCTAAGCCTCTGTCTTTATTATTTTTTCACATTTGTTAAATTATTATCTATGTTATTACTTTCATAAAATATGAGGCACATGCTTCTTTGTTTATAAAAATTAAATCTAGATTTCTCAGAATATGGTGACATTAGCTAATGGTTACTGAAAGTTTACCTTTATATTGGTAAAGCATTTTACAAGAATTGACCAATTGAAATCTTGGTGAAAAAACTTATAAAAGGAATAGATATTGTATTATCAATTAAGAAATAGGATATTAGGAGATCTAAATATGTAGGCAAATCAGAAAAATCATGCAATGTAGATTATATATATAACTATGCTACTGAATCCAAATTACTTGAACAACTATGTTCCAAATTTGATCTACCTATCATCTATCTATCTATCTATCTATCTATCTATCTATCTAATCGTTCTAGATACTACTTTCATGCCATCTATATGGATTTCAATTAATAGTCATGTACTAGGAGTCCATAAATGGTCACACATATTCTTTAGAATAATTGTTGGTACTTACTATATACTTAACAGGATTATAAATTTATGACATTAAAGGAGAACACAAGATAAATTGATCTCGAGAGCATATGGTTTAACAATGAAACTAATTTGTTAATTTGCCAAGAGTCAGATGAGTAGTGCAACGTGCAATGAATGTCTATATTACAGGTTGGATATAGTCAGGACATTCTGCGTAGCAATGCCTATAGTAGGAAAATTTCAAGTGAAATTAAATTAGAACTATATGCAAATGAGTGAATAAGTAAAGGAAAAGCAGCATTTTAAAGATTGAGGAAATGTGTGATTATTTTAGGCCTGGAGAAAGCTTAATTTATGAGACATCAGAGGTCCAGTAGGCTTGTAGCTGAGAATTGAGCTGCCAGATGATACTAAAGTACACATTTTGTTAAGAGGAACTGAATTAAGGAATAAGGAATAATTGAAAAAGGACTTTCCTAATTTTACTGAAACATCTGTAATTAAGAAACAATAGAAATGTTTCAAAGGTTTCATTTTGAAAACAAAATACTTTGAATTTATGTATTAACTTTTAAACTGGATTTCATGAAAATAATTTTATAGCAAAACAGCAAAGATTTTGCCTAGGTAATAGTTTAAAAAATAGCTAAATGTGAGTGTCTGTGTGTTGCTTTTTAAATAAATTTGTATTGGCAGAGGAGAAAAACAACAATTAATAGAAATTGCGATATATATGTGCAAATTTAGTACAGATAAACATAATTTTGTTATGAAGTATACTACCCTATTCCTAAATGTTCTGTGATGTAGAGTGTTTCAAGTAATTTTGCCAGGAAAGCAAAGGATTGAATTTTAATTTCACACCCAGTCTTTTCCCTGAATTATTTTGGCATGTTATTATAAATACATTTTGTTTTGACTATCAAAATTTCTTAGGGAATATTGCACATTTTGATCTCCAGGAGATGGTGAAACATTACCCAAAAATACAAGAAAAAGGAAAAGAGAGAATGTTTTGTAACTACCAGAGCTTGTGTTTAAAGTGGAAATGCATGAATTTACACAAAACATATCGAGGAAGTAGTTTTTAAACAACTTAATGTCTAGAGATTACCTAGCTCATCTGTAAAACCAGGTGCTAACAGTACCCTCCCCATAAGCATTATGCAAGAAAAAAGTGATAAGTTATATGCAGAAACACCTAGGCTTGACTGAATCATACTGCCACCTAACATATCCAAATATGAATTAAAACATTTTCTTAGATCAATAAATACAATAAATATTATTGAAAATGCATATTTGACAAATGGATAAACAACTTTCTGATTGATTTTAAAAATACTTTAGTAGATTCTCCATCTATTTTTCTTTCATGCAGTGAGAGAGTAATCTCTGACTCCAATGAGCTATAGACAAAGAGACACTGGGAAGGAGAGCCCTCTTTGAGAGAGTGAGAGTAATTATAACCACTTGCTTTTCCCAGGGGTTAAGATATGTGAGACTAGTCCAGAGGTGACCTCAGCATTTCTTATCCAATACTGATACAAGGCTTCCCGGTACATTTTTGTTCTTCAAGCCCTTCCCATCTTCCCACCTGCAATTTTTCTCATTGGGTGGTTGGAGAATTAAGCCATATTCTTATTAAAAGACATGGAATGACTGAAGAGCTATTGGCCATATCCTGGAGAAGAGTGAATGTTTTCCCAACTGTGATTCCATGCCAGCCAAAAGAGAAAAATTCCAGGTGTGTTTGCACTGTATAATTTGCTTCTCATAAATGCCTTTTGATTATAAAAGGCCTCCCTTTTTGGAGTACAGTGTAATACATGAATCTAAAGCTCAGTGTCACCATCATGATGTCTCTCTATTCACTCTGCCACACAAATACAAGGCCTTCATCAAGATATCTTTGCGTTCTTTGCATATCACTAGGTCATGAACATTTGAGCCAATAACCTTCTCATGGGCTTTCAAGTGACAGCAGTTCCTACTAGCCTGCCCTGTGACCAAGATCCTGTTTTTCCCTAAACAGATGCATTTACAATAACTGCAAACAGTCTTTCTTACACAATTAATTCTTACAACTTATAAGTAGGTATACAAATATGCTGTTTTACATCTGTGTTTACATTAGCTTCTAATGCTGGGACTCAACTTTCCTGACTTTTTTTTGAAAAAATCCTCAGAAATTTGTTTTTTTTTCTAAAAACAAAAGCAAGTAGTTGAGCTTTATTTGTAAAATGTTGACTTCCCTTAAGTTAGAAAACACACACTAGACTGAGAATAATAATTACCAAAGTGATACCCTCTTGTTGTATTGATTCCTTAAGTATTATGAAGTGGCCTTCATTATCTCTTGTTTTGGTCTTCACTTTGAAGTTTATTTTTTCAGATATGAGTATTGCTACCCCAGCTTTTTTTCATTTCCATTTGCCTAGATATTTTTTTTCCCATCTCTTTACTTTCATTCTGTGTGTCCTTTGTTCTGAGGTGAGTGTTTCATAGACAGCATATATATGGGTCATGTTTTCTTATCCATTCAGCTAACCTTTACTTATTTGTAAAATCTTCATTTTCTTTG
The DNA here is from genome assembly GCF_964212035.1 of Myotis nattereri. NCBI lineage: Eukaryota > Metazoa > Chordata > Mammalia > Chiroptera > Vespertilionidae > Myotis > Myotis nattereri. Next base: position 50,925,475 of record NC_138076.1, on the reverse strand, counting down.
TATCAATTAACACCATTTTTAACTACTCAGTTTCATAATTATGCACTTATCTATGTCCACCAAGGACCATGAGCTTCATAACAGAAGGTATTTATGGTATATCCAAGACCACTCAGAAAATTAGTCTTATTTCTAGTTGTAGAGTAAAATCACTGTTTAAGTGGGATTTTCATAACATTTTATGCTTAACAAATATGAAAAAAAGAGTATATTATGATTATATGGCTAGTCTATCAAAGAATACACAGATTTTATTGAGGTATTTTTATATAATTACTAGAGGCCTGGTGCACAAAATTTGTGTACTGTGGGGGCGGGGGGGCGTCTCTCAGCCCAGCCTGCACCTTCTCCAATCTGGGACCCCTTGGGGGATGACTGACTGCCGGTTTAGGCCCGATGATTGGGCCTAAATGGGCAGTCGGACATCCCTCTCACAATTCGGGACTGCTAGCTCTCAATTTCTCATCTGCCTCCCTGCCTGATTTCCCCTAACCACTTCTGCCTGCCAGCCTGATCACCCCCTAACCACTCCACTGCCAGCCTGATTGATGCCTAACTGCTCCCCTGCTGACCCAATTGCCCCCAACTGTCCTCCCCTGCTGGTTTGATCACCCCTAACAGCCCTCCGCTGCAGGCCCAGTTGACCCTAAATACCCTCCCCTACTGGCCTGATCACCCACCACTGCCCTCCCCTGCCGGCCATCTTGTGGAGGCCATCTTGTGACCACATGGGAGTGGCCATCTTGTGCGAGGGCATGATGGTCAATTTGCATATTACCTCTTTATTATATAGGATATTTCAGCTTTATAAAAGCAAGACATATCTAATATATCTTGGATTTTGTTATTGTGTCAAACAAGTAGATCTTGTGCACTTGCTCAAAATTATTTATAATACTTATATATTTCTAATATGTGCTGTTTGCTTAACATATAATTAGAAAAATAACAACTTTCAGCTTTTCTCCGTGTGCAACTGAAGTATGAAAAATTAATAGCATAACATTATTTCAACTTACTTGAAATATAACCTGTTTTACTTTTAATATTATTATTGTACTATTTTTTATTTGAATATAAAATAATTTTCAAATTATTTTGCATTTTATGCTAATTTTATCAGGGAATATAAAATATTTAGGACTAAAAACATAGACATAAATTAATTATATTAAATACTGTGAAATTTTTATAATTAAATATAATAAGGCCATCATAGAAGAAAATAGTTTTCTAAAATACAAATATGAAATTAGTTACTTAATATTATTAATAAGAAATTTTCTGTTTTTATTTCTTTTTAATTTTTTAAAAATATATTTTATTGATTTTTTACAGGCAGGAAGGGAGAGGAATAGATTGTTAGAAACATTGATGAGAGAGAAACATCAATCAGCTGCCTCCTGCACACACTGCCCCCACCCTCCCCGGGATGTGCCCACAACCAAAGTACATGCCCTTGACCCGAATTGAAACTGGGACCCTTCAGTCCGCAGGCTGACACTCTATCCACTGAGCCAAACTGGTTAGGGCAAATTTTTCTGTTTTTAAACGAGAATATATAATATTTCACTATGTAGGTTAAATCAGTTGTTTATTAATCAATAGCTGTGAATTATTGAAAATAATTTTGTACATCAAAACTAAGATAATATATAAGAAGCCATTCATCAGAATGGTCACAACAGGTCAAAGTTGAAAACATATTTCATCAATGCAAAACTGTTTATCAGTAAAATGAGAATGATTTATGATTCCATAAAAAATAGCTTAAAAATCTGGAAAAATAATTTCCCTTATAACATTTCCTTAGCATCTTAACACAATGAGCTAATAAGGCTGACAACACAGTGTGAAAATTAAGCTGTTTTGAAAATTCACAGAAAGCAGAGACTTTCAAAATAAATTGGATTTTTAAAGAAAAATCACTTAACTGACTCTCTTTTGAATGTTTTAAGAAACTTAGGTTAAAATAGTGACCTTTGAATCCCTTCCTCATTGTCTTTTTCTTTTAAATCTAACAAAATAGATTGAAATAAACACCTCATTCTGTGTCTTTAATAGATAATTTAATCTAAATTGCAACATAGTATCACTCTATGATTTATACTTAGGAACACTAGTTACCTAAACTTAGACATTTTAAAGAAAACCAGCCCAAATAAAAAAGATATATGCAGCATGTTATGAGTTTAGGGAATACATATTTTTATGTATGGCAAACAAATCCTATCTAATAAAAGAGAAACATGGTAATTGGCATACGACTGCTACCCTTCCCATTGGCTAATCAGGGCAATATGCAAATTAACTGCCAGCCAAGATGGCGGCTGGCAGCCAGGCAGCTTGAAACTAACATGAGGCTTGCTTGCTTCAGTGATGGAGGACTCCAACGTTCCCCGCCTGCCACTGCAGGCCTCTGAGCTGCAACTCTAAACAACTATGTAACATATATAGAAGCTAAATAAAACTCCAGAAACCTGCTTTAGTCTGCCGGGCTTCAGCCAGCAGGATCGCAACATTGTAAGCAAAGGCCAGAAACCTACTTTCAGCAGCAGAGGCCTAAGAGCTGGAGCCAAGTCTTAAAGCTAAAGCTGGCCCAGAATAAAAAAAAAAGAAAGAAAAAAAGGAGCGGTTGGGAGCATCAGTCACCCCCAGCCTGAAAACAGCCCTCAGCCCCTCACCCAGACTGGCCAGGCACCCCAGAGGGGAACCCACCCTGAAGGGGGTGTGACCAGCTGCAAACAGCCATCATCCACTCACCCAGGCTGGCCAAGCACCCCAGTGGGGACCGCCACCCTGATCCAGGACACCTTTCAGGGCAAACCAGCCTGCACCCACCCGTGCACCAGGCCTCTACCCTATATAGTAAAAGGGTAATATGCCTCCCAGCACCGGGATCAGCAGAGCTGAGAGGTCTCCCGGCACCGGGATCAGCGTGACAGGGGGCAGCGCCCAAACCCCCTGATCACCCTGCAGCTCTGTGTGTGACAGGGAGCGGGGACACAACCTCCCTATCCACCCTGCTCTGTTCGTGACAGGGGAAGGTGCCCCAACCCCCTGATAGGCCCTGCTCTGTGCATGACAGGGGGCAGCAACACAACCCCCTGATTGGCCCTGCTCTGTGCGTGACAGGGTGTGGATCCCCAACCCCCCTGATGGGCCCTGCTCTGTGAGTGACAGGGGCCAGTGTCCCAACCTCCTGATTGGCCCTGCTCTGTGCATGACAGGGCATGGCGCCACAACCTCCCCATCGACCCTGCCTTGAGTGTGATAAGGGGCGGTGCCCCAACCCCCCAATCGGCCCTACCCTGAGCCTGACTGGGTGGCATCACAACCTCCCGATCACCCTGCTCTGTGCATGACAGGGGGTGGCGCCCCAACTCCCTAATCGGCCCTGCTCTGAGCCCGACCAGGGGCTGCACCTAGGGATTGGGCCTGCCCTCTGCCACCCAGGAGCAGGCCTAAGCCAGCAGGTCGTTATCTCCCGAGGGGTCCCTATACTGTGAGAGGGCACAGGTCGGGCTGAGGGACCCCCCTCCCCCCCGAGTGCACAAATTTTTGTGCACCGGGCCTCTAGTTAATTTAATAAATAAATTAATCTGGTGTAGATCTGTCATCTACAAAAATGTCACCCTCAAATAAATACAGTAGAATTTACTCAGAGTATTAAGTACATCAATGTATATTTGATATACTAAAAGTATAATATGTATTTTATAGACATTAATATATTTTGCAAATGATTTCTTAATCTGGATTCCAAATAGAGAAATATTTCTCAACTTCTGGAATACTATCTCTTGCTTTCAGGCAGTGGAGCATTGACTAGTATCTTTCATTTTCCCTCTCCGTATAATGAAAGTGATTATGCTCTATCTGGTTTGGCTTAGTGGATAGAGCGTTGACCTGCAGACTGAAGGGTCCCAGGTTCAATTCTGGTCAAGGGCACATACTCTGGTTGCGGACTTGATCCCTGGTGGGGGTGTGTGCAGGAGGCAGCCGATCAATGATTCTCTCTCATCATTGATGTTTCTATATCTCTCTCCCTCTCCTTGTCCCTTCCTCTCTGACATCAATATATATATATATATATATATATATATATAATATATAAAAAAATAACATTCAATATAAAAAAAGAAAGTGAAAATGATGTTGCTTATCTATGGGATTCATTAAATAGGATCATTTACCTAAATTTATTATAATATTTTTATTTATAATGAATATCAAACAAATACTAATGGCTATTGTGATTGTACTTTTTTTTAAAATTTTGCTTTATTGCTTAAAATATTACAAAGAGTAGTACAGATATCTCCTTTTCTTTCCCCCTTTGACCTTACCCCGGCCTCCCCTAGTGATTGTACTTTTTATTTTATTTGACTATCAACTATCTAAGGTAAGGGATGATACAGAGAGTTAAGACCAATTTAGTTATTATCATACATTCTTCTCTTTCCTTAATGTCTAGTTAACAATGTTATTGATTGTTATCTATAATTGCTAATTTTGAATATTCAAAACATATTATGATCACACTAATTTGAACTTGTATACATTTACATATCTTGATATATTGAAATATTTTCAACATACTATAATTGTTGCTGACGTATATCATGTAATATTTTTCTCTACAATTTTCTGTTTGATAAAAGAAGGCTGAAAAAGAGGCTGCATGAAAGCATACAAATTATATATCTCATAAGGACTTGTATTCAGAATATGGAAGGAACACTTACAACCCTAAATTAAAAAGACAAAATTACGAAACAATTAAATATAGAAATTGTGTGTAGACAATTCTCCAAAGAAGATATATAAATGGGCAAAAAGCATATAATATGTACACAACATCTTTGGTCATCAGTAACATTCATATCAAAGTTATAATAGGAGAGCACTTCCCACCCACTAGGATGGTAATAATAACAGTAATAAAAATAATGATGATAATAATAGGTGTTGATGGGATGTGGAGAAATTGAAATCCACATACACTGCTGATACAAATGTAAATTGATGCAACCACTTAACTAAATCATCTGGTGATTCCTTCAAATGTTAAAGATAGAGTTACCATAAAACTCAGCAATTTGCTATTTACTTAATAGAAATAAAAACTATATCTACACAAAAACTTGTTCATACATGTTCAAAGCAGAGTTATTCATAGCAGCCAAATGTGGAAACATCCCTCTTTGTGGTTCTTGACCTAATTCCAATTGGGTCATCAACAAATAATTCTTGGGCACCAGCAGGGTATTGAAGAAGTCAAATTATTGTAGCATTATCTACCCAAGAGTGCATCAGATACCACAGGTTAAGGCTTAGTCCTACAAGATTGCCCCCACCTCACTTCAGACACCAGTGGAAAGCCTAGGTAATTAACAGATGAACTATTCACTGAAGGTTCCTTAGGTGTCAGATGCCTCTCATACATCCAGGTTTTTACCTGTACTTCTGACCAACTAGCTATAAAACTAATGTTCCTGCAACTCCTCCTCAGGTTCGATTAATTTGCTAGAGCAGCACACAGAATTTTAGAGAAATATTTTACTTACTAGATCACCAGTTTATTATAAAAGGATACAACTCAGAAACAGCCAGATGGGAAAGATACATAAGGTAAAGTATGGGGAAGGGGTATGAAAATTCCATGACCTCTCTCAATTTCTACATGTTTGCCAACCTGGAAATTCTTGGAAAACTGCCCTCTTGAATTTTTATGGAGACTTGCCGGGAGCCGGTCCATGCTTGCTGTTTCAAAGGACCTGGCATATATGGCATACTGTTCTTAATATGTTTGCTCACCTTCTTGGCACTGTGTGTTTTAACCAAGGTCTCTGAGAAAGGTTGTTTCCCCAGGTAGGGATTTTCCCCTGAAGTTAGGGAGGGAATAAAACCTCTTAACTAAGTGCCAGGCGGGTAATTAATCACTATAACTGCGAACAGTCATGCTTGAGCTACATAATCTTTACTCCCTGGAATGGAGATAAGAAATGCCCTAACCTTTGGAATAGAGATTGATAGGATTGGAATCAACTGGTATAAATACAGATGTAACAAGTCAGAACTTAGAGACAGAACTTAGAACACAGAACTTAGAACACAGAACTAAGAATACAGAACAGAGAGAGACAGAAATTGGCACAGAACCTACACAGAACGTTCTCTAGAGACAGAAGAACTTCGCTGGAGAGAACATGGCAAAAGATCCTGGACAGAAACTGGCCTCAGAACCTAGAGACAGAACCTAGCGAGAGAACATAGCAAAAGATCCTGGACTGAACCTGACTACAGAAATTGGCAAGAGAACCTGACTAGAACCTGGTGACTGAACCTGGCTGGAGAACCTGGAGAACCTGCAGAACCTAGCAAGAGAACATGGACACAGAACCTGGCTGGAGATCCTAACCAGAACTTCGCTGGAGATCCAGACCAGAACGTGGCTGGAGATCCTGGCTAGAGATCCTGGCTAGGCTGCTGATCAACTGAATGCTGCTTCCGTGTCCTTCCTTCTTCGCCGACTGCGTCCACACCTTTGGGGACCCCTGGACCCGCTGGGGCTGGACCCCGGTATCTGGCGCCCGAACAGGGACCCCTAGGTAAGCGCCCCACACTCGGGACGGATCGGACTCCACCGTAGGAAGAGGGTGGATAGTCTTCGCCGACTCCGTCCACACCTTTGGGAACCCCTGGAACAGGATTCCCCTAGGTAAGCCCCCTCCATTGAGAACCCTCACACTCGGGACGGATAGGACTCCACCAGCGTGCTACATACCCCCCTATAGAAGATAAGTAGGGTAAGAAGGTGGATAGTACAGAACTTAGATTGAGAAGATGTGCCATACTGAGTCCAAAGAAAGAAGACTCTGTATTGATCCTTAGATTGAGAAGATGTGCCATACTGAGTCCAAAGAAAGAAGACTCTGTATTGATCTTTAGATTAAGAAGATGTGCCATACTGAGTCTAAAGAAATAAGACTCTGTATTGATCTTTAACACATATGCTTGCTAGCAGAGGAATTAAGGTTACTCCCAGTCAGACAGATCGTTTTATACAAGAAGTATGTCCATGCTTTTCTGAGGAAGGAAAGGTAAATGTAAAGGCATGGGAGGAGGTAGGCCCAAGGAGCCTTATCCTTAACCCCACTGTAGCCTTTCCATCCCGGGAAAGTGAAGGATTGGCAAGTTCTCCCTGGGGTGATAGATCAGGACTCAGGTAATAGCGGAAAGCGCCAATCCTACTCTTAAAACATCATGATTGATCAAATCATTGGTCTTTGGTGATTGATTTGACCTATAGGCCTTTTAGGACTGAAAGTTCCAATCCTCTAATTACATGGTTGGTTCTCCTGGCAACAGCAGTATCCTCAGGGTGGATACAATAGGCACTTCATTTACATAACAAAGACTCCTTTATCACTCTCAACAATTAGAAAATTTATAGGGTTTTGGGAGATATGAGCTAGGAATTGTGTATAAAGACCAAAAATATATGAGACATATAGTTTACTCATCTGAATGACCAAATTTCTTTTAACTCACATAGTACAAACTCAGTACCCATCAACTGATGAATGTATAAATGTGGCGTATAAATATAAAATAAAAATGAATATAATGCAAATATATGCAACAGCATGAATAAACCTTGAAAATGTAATGCTATGAAAAACATTATTCAAAAATTCCACATATTATATAATTCCATTTGCATAATATGTTCAGAATAGGTACATCTATGAAGACATAAAGATTACTTGGCAATGGGTATGTTGCTAATTGATATAGTGTTTCTGTTTGGGGAGGTTGAAATGTTCTAATGTCGATTGTATTGATGGTTGCATAACTGAATATACTAAAATCCATTGTCGTGTACATTTTAAATAGGTGAATGGTGTAGAATATGTCTTATATTTCAATAAAGCTGTTATAATAAAAGAATAAACATGATCTAGTTTTGAGCAGTTAAATATAGAGTGGTCATATTTAATGACTAAATTAAAAGTAGCAGAATATAAAATGAAAGCAAGTGAGAGTTTCATATTAGGTAATATTTTTACATCTAAATAATTAAATTTATTCACTTGAAAATACAGGATCATCTATAAAAATAAAAGAGTAATATGCTAATCAGACCCGACATCCTTCCGGACAACCTTCCAGGCCCGGGGCTGCCAGGGAATCACAGGTGCCAGGGAATCACAGGGAATGCCAGGTCCTGGGTGCCAGAGGGAAGCCAGTGGAAGGGAGGCCTACTCTTGCACGAATTTCATCCATCGGGTCTCTAGTTAGAATATAATGTATATTTTTAAAAAATTCACGTGTGTATACACATAAAACCACGGGTATACCTATGCTCACTTTGGGTCTTATTCCTAATCCTATGAACTTTCTTGTTCTCTTAACTCAGACAGATAAATAAATTTGTAAAGAAAGATTTTCTTCATATATTAAGACTCAAGCCCTAACCGGTTTGGCTCAGTAGATAGAGCAACAGCTTGCAGACTGAAGGGTCCCAGGTTCGATTCCGTTCAAGGGCATGTACCTTGGTTGCGAGCACATCCCGACTAGGGGCTGTGCAGGAGGCAGCTGATCAATGTTTCTCTCTCATCGATGTTTCTAACTCTCTATCCCTCTCCCTTCCTCTCTGTAAAAAAATCAATAAAATATATATTTAAAAAAAAAAGACTCAAGAAGAAACTCATTTAGGTATTGATAGGCCTTCCTTCTGTAAAAATAAAGGAATTGAGAGAGGGATAGAAATGTTAGAATTTGCATAATTCTTCCTTTATTAAGCATTTATAAAATTTGAAAGTTATACACCCAAATCTATTGAAAATCCTGTGCTCCTGCTTCATTTTCTTTATGCAATCTTTATTATAAGATAAAATCAAACAGACAAAGGCAGTTGATTATCTCCCTAAAATAAAAATTTAGATACACAAAAGTGGTTATTTTTAAATCCTTTCTCAATGATACAAAACAAACAAAAAACACACACAGTATAAGCACTATAATTTTCTAAGGGGTTAATGTTCAAAGTGGCAGTCTTGATATGTGCAATTTACCACTGACTCCAAAGTAGCTCTTCTGAGTCCCTTCTAAATATCTTCAAGAGGAACTGTATTATTTTGATAATAATACTGAACTTTATTTCACAGAAGTAACAAGCATTATTTAATTTTTGAGTATTCTGTAAAGTTTCTGCTATAAAAAGAAAAATATAAACTCTTCCCTACCTAGTAATATGAATCTATTTCATATTTTAAACTATTTATTTTTAAGTGATGATTTTAAATAACCAGATATAGCATGACCAGAACTTCTAGTTGGATTAAAAAATAACATTAATATTTAATTGAGCCTTAGCTGGTTTTGCTCAGTGGATAGAGCGTTGGCCTGTGGACTGAAGGCTCCCAGGTTCAATTCTGGTCAAGGGCATGTTGCAGGGTCCTAGCCCTGGTTAGGGTGCATGCAGGAGGCAACCAATCGATGTGTCTCTCTCAAATCGATGTTCCTGTCTCCCTTCCACTCCCTCTAAAAAAAATACTTCATTGATAAGTAATGTAATTACTTCAGTTTGAAATAACCAGAGTTTAAATACACAGTCCAACCACTATAAAATCATTTTTTTAGGAGTTGGTATTTTAATTTTCATGAGTTCACTTTAATTTTAATGAGTTAATTTTTATGTTCACAATATTTTTCTGTATGTCTCAGGCTTCAGGGTCATGTACTTGACATTTCAATCAATCTTATTTTGGCAATATTTTGATAATAATGGCAGATACATTTATATGTTTCATGTCATTACCTGCAAAATAGATGTGACATGACTGTAAACAGCTTGGGGTTTCCACAAGATGATGGTAAAAATGGGTGAGAGGTACAATGAGAAATTAAAATTTAGTTTGGGGCATGTTGTGAAGCAAACAAATATAAATACCAAAAATTAATGAGGCATTTATATCTTGATCTCAGAAAAGAGATAACAGCTTGTGATTCAGGTTTGAGAACTGTGGAGACACATTTGCTTGCTCAGGTATTTGTCCTACATCTTTGACACAGGCCCTTATGGTGGGAACTTTTCATTTCTGCACGCACGGGTCCATACCTTCACTTAGTTCATGACACATTACAGACCAACTTAATTATTCCTGTGAGAAACTGGGGCACAAACCTAGTGAGTCACTCTTCTAGCTTATCTGGAAGGTAAATTGAAGTTTTAGTTGCTAAAATCCAAGGACCGCCATCCCCATAAAACTCATAAAGTTCTTGTGGTTAAAATCTTTAATTTTATAAAATACTTTCTTTTCTTTTTGTTACTATTGGTTTTTATAGCCAACAAACAGAAAACACAATAAATTATTGAAATTGTTACCAGAGAGCAAGTAATAGGTATTATTCCCTGTGGAATATATGATGTGTTTGAAATAAAATACTGAGATGCCTTTCAAAGAATGGCAATGAGCATCTGACTCATATTTCAAAATGGTAAAACAACAGTCTATTTTAGGAAGTTGAGAAATAGTTGCTGAAACTACTGCTTAGGCAGTTTCTTTTTTCAAAAAAATATATTTTATTGTTTTTTTACAGAGAGGAAGGGAGAGGGATAGAGAGCTAGAAACATCAATGAGAGAGAAACATCCATCGATCAGCTGCCTCCTGCACACTCCCCACTGGGGATGTGCCCAACCAAGGTACATGCCCTTGACCGGAATCAAACCTGGGACCCTTGAGTCCGCAGGCTGATGCTCTATCCACTGAGCCAAACCGGCTAGGGCTAGGCGGTTTCTTGAAGGAGATACTTGGAGCCACTGGATAGTTGTGGTCATAAGATGTCTTAAAAGTTAGTATAAATATTGAACCCCAGGTTTAAGGAAGCCAATTGGACATTACTGAAAAACACATAAGGAATGTACACACTCCAATACCAAGAATCTAGCTTCAGGTTAAAACTCCGTGTGTGATTTTTCAGGTCTGATGGTAACTAATTATAAATGCTTTCCCCGGCAGGCCTTACGGGGGAAAACTAGCCCTCCACCCCGGATAAACACACCAGATTTGCCGCACAGCTGATGGATGGCAGTTTCTAAGGGGAATTGCCATCAAGACCATTCATTTCAGATTTGTCTTCTTAGCCCAATTTGTATTTTTTATCCTTAGGTCTCTTTATCTGAGGTCTTAGGTGGAAATCTTCAAGCACCTCTTCTGTGGCCTCCTCGTGAGAGAAGGGAAGGAGAAAGCGAAAAAATACATTTCCCCACTCCGACTCAGTACCCAGTGTTTTCCACTCATGCACCTTCTTTCTCATACTTCAGGATCCACTAAGTTTTTGGAGATTTTGATTTGGGGTTCCCTCCACAGTGAGACATCCCCATGTCTACCACCATCAATCCATCTGAACCTCAACCAGTGCATTATTCCATAAGGAAAATTGGAATTGGGACAGTCATAGTCGGAGTTTTGCCTAGTTTTAGCCATGGCAGTAAGTGATTAAAGGCTAAACTCTTTCATGTTTCACTGGTTGCTTAATGGTCAGCTGAGCTCTTGATATCAAAATGCTCACCACAAGGCACAGAATGTAAATCAGTGTTTTTCCTGAAAGGTTCTATTATGATTGTGGCCCTAAAAATGAGATCATTTATTGGCAAACTGGATGGATGACTCAGTAGGTTGCTGCAGTATAAGGTTGAATTTACAGTCTGCCATGCCAATCTTTATGAACTTGAAGACATTTATTGACAAAAATGGGTTAAGAAATATTAGAAGACTGCTATCATGATGGATATTAAAGGCTTGGGGAAATTTCCCTACTGTGGTAACATTACCTGGTAAAGCATACTCCCTTACAAAGGAAACTGAGCAATGATGCTCAGACTCTTTCCAGACATAATTTCACAAAATTTACTTAGAAACCCGAATAAAAGCTCCATAGTCCTTATTTTGAAGGTAAAAATAAGAATAGCAAAAAGATGAATTTTACTTATAGAAAGTGTACACATTTCGCATTTTATAAGAAATCTTGGAAATGTATGCATTTGCTTTGCAAAACAGGATACTATTATTGACATGAGGTTTCTCATTAGGATATTTACATATACAGTTCTAAAGCAGAGGATATATTCCCCTTAAAATAGTTTTGGTTGTTTTTGGATTCATATGCTGGTTCTGAAAAAAGATATAGAATAGAAAACACCCTTGCATAATACTAAAGATACACTTAATAGTTGTAGGATAATGGATATTTTGATTGAATCTATTACAGGCATGTGACCCATGGATTTTCTCACTATGTCTCCTTCAGATTTTCAACACTATTTTTCTTTCTTTATGATGTTGAAAATAATCAGAATTTTTTAAAAAAGTACTCAGCATCATCAGGCTGGGAGTGCTAGTATCATAGGCAGCAATAAAAATTGAAAACTCAATTGTAGTAAAGTCTAGGACAACTCTGGACAACTATGTTGCAGTAAATAAATATGATGTACAGAATCATATGATGGTAAATATTAATCAGCCATCAAGAAGCAACTTAACATGCCAATGATACTGCTTACAGCTTGCTGTATTTTTATTTGATTTATCTAAAATACAAAAGCCAACAAATAAATGAAAACATCTTCCCTCCCACTCACACTAGTGAAAATAAGCCATGTTGAGCCAACACATTGAAAATTCATAGCCTTGTATAATGAATTAGAGATTTACAGTCTTTTATCTATTCACAGACATAAAGTTGGTAGTAGTAGACTTAGCAGTTGTAGCAGTAATAGGAGTAATAGCAGCATAGTAGTAATAATAGTAGCAGTAGTGGCAGAAATAACAGTAGTAGGAATAAAAATATTATTGTACCCTTGAAGAAAGGTGTTACTGGTATAACATGCTGCATAATATTGCATTTCAAATGAAATTGCAGAGATCTGGAAGGATGTCCAGAAGGTCATTTGGCTGTCCAGTCTAATTAGCATATTATGCTTTTATTATTATAGATATGCTAAGGCCACTCAACTGCTCTTTATGACAAGCACTGACCACCAGGGGGTAGATGCTCTGACTGGTAAGTTAGCTTGCCCATCGGGACTGAGTTCAGCCCATCGGGACTGAGTGAAACAAGCCGAACACGCCCTGGAGCACTCCTGTGGTCCCTGCCTGGCTGGCCAATCTCCCTCATCCCTCCCTGGCCCTGATCTTGCACTGGTGGGGTCCCTCAGCCTGGCCTGAACCCTCTTGCAATCTGGGACTCCTCGGGGAATGTCAGAGAACTGGTTTTGGCCTGATCTCACAGGCTGGTTGAGGGACCCCACTGGTGCACAAATTCATGCACCAGGTCTCTAGTGAGAAATAAAAGTATTTAAGATTTGAAAATATCTACCACTTTTTTTTTTTTTTTTTTTAGTTTCTAAAAGAAGAGCCATAACCAGTTTTTTTTTTTTTACACCAGCACACACACATTTTCAAAATATACATTAGTCTCCTCTTATCTGGGGTTTTACTTTTTGAGCTTTCAGTTACAGACAACTGTGATCTGAAAATATTAATTTTCCCAACCATCGTCATTTGCTCCTGACATCCAACCTTCAACATCCTCATGTCTGAATGATCTAGGACTACCCAAAGCAGGTGCTCCTCCCTCTGCCATGTAATTAGAAGGTCAGTAGTAGCCTGACTCTACCTTATAATGCCTCCATCCTTTACCTCACTTCAACTCATAACATAGGCATTATATCATTTCACATCATCACCAGAAGAAGGGTGAGTATAGTACGTTAAGATGTTTTGAGAAAGAGAAAGAAATCACATTCATATAATTTTTATTATAGTATATTGTTATAATTGTTCTATTTTATTATTATTCATTGTCCTTACTATGTCTAATTTATAAATGAAACTTAATCGTACTATGTATGCAAAGGAAAAGCATATATATATATATGTCATTTTGTACTACCTGTGGTTATAGGTATCCACTGGGGGAGGGGGCAGTCTTGGGACTTATCTCCCGTAGATAAGGGAAGACTACTGCAATTCACCTTCTAGCCATGCATGCAGTCCAATGAATGCTGTTTATTACACGAAAAAAGAGAAGAAAATTAATCTATGATATACTTTTGTGCGCTGCATCGTCTTCCACAAATTCAGGTACAAGGCACTCACTCTTCCAGTTTCTGAAGTTGTAGTTAATGTTGATATTCAGCTTAATTGGGGGATCAGAGGGACAGCACTTCTGGGAGTCGGAGGGAGAGCTGCATTACATGATGTCATCACACCCTAGGGCTGTCAACATCTGAAGACTGGTTCATATGGAGCTATATAAACCCAGCCTGGCTGCCTATTCTGAAGGTTGTTCAGAGTTTACTGTGAGATTGTCTGAGATCTCTGTTGATACTACATTATAGTGTTCTCACTCTGTCCAGTTCTATTTCTACCATTGCCAATTATTTCTTGATATCAAGAGATATCCAATAAACTTTCTGGATGCCAATCTTTACCTCAGAGTCTTATTTATAGAAACTCTGACCCAAGACTGTGGGTGCCAGAAGTGATCTGAGGAAGCACTCTGAAGAATGGTGTTTGGAACTGAATCTCACACTGGCTGGCTATCAAGGATAGATGGAGCATACAAAGTCCCTGGTAAATTGTAATGATAAAGATTTTTATTGGGACATGAGAAGAATGGAATGTGCTGACAGGCACACTATTCTAGGTATATGAGAAGTATTTTTGGAAAGTTGTAGTTGTAAGGAATATGAAATTGCAGGATTGTTACTGGAAAAATTTCACAGAGTGGAGAAAAACAATGACATGCAATTTATCAACAACTGGAAATGAAGTGTGAAAAGCCAGAGGGTTTTCTTAACTCTCCTCTTCTGCAACCAGAGGGCAGAGAAACACTTCCAGGATTTATTTTAAAGAGTAGCAGAGCTCCAAGTTTATAGGTTCAGTTCTCAAGCTTGGGAGCTCGGCTATGCCTGATTGGAAATGGATGGGTTCCTGAGAGATGGATAAGTAATCTCTCTCTCTCCCAATATTCTCTCTCTCTCTCTCTCTCTCTCTCTCTCTCTCTCTCTCTCTCTCTCTCTCTCTCTCTCTTTCTCTCTCCTGAAAGAAAGCTGTTGACATAGATGCATGGCCATGCCATTTAAATTGAACAGCAGCACATTGCCACAACTACATGTACTCTGTCACACTTATCACTTCAGCAACTTTGGAGCAGATTAAATGCTGCACCCAAAATACATTGAAAACTCAGTTGCTTCTATGTACTCATTAAGTAGCTCTTAAACCAAAAGCATTATGCTACTAGTTTATTAGTTAAACTAGAGGCCTGGTGCATGAATTTGTGCACTTGTGGGTTCCCTTGGGCTGGCCTACTGGGATCAGGCCTCAGCTTGTGCCCCCAGGCTCACAGCCCCAGCTCAGGCCCCCAGCCTCGCAGCCCCACAGCCCTGCCTGGAGCCCAACCTTGGCCTGGTGCTGCCCTCTCACCTGCTCCACCATTTTATCTGTGGGGCGATTGATCAACCTGGGCCCCCCACCCAGCTCCCTCAGGGCTTGGGAGCTACATGTTGGCCCCAGTCCCCACTGCTGCTGCTGGTCGCCATCTCTGGGGCAATCGGCAGGGCGATCGGACCCCCACTATCACCCACCTTGGCCTGGTGCCACCCACTCACCTGCTCCACCATCCCACCACTGTCCCGCTCTCGTCAGGGCCCATCGGGGCCGGCAGTGCCTCCACTACCACCTGCTGTCAGCACCATGTCACCAATGCCCGCCATGTTCCTCGCTGCTCCCTAGTAGTCAGCACATGTCATAGACAGCGGTAGAACTCCTGGTCTCCTGGTTGAACTCCCAGTTGAATGACTGCCTGAGGGGACAATTTGCATATTAGGCTTTTATTGTATAGGACTAGAGACCTGGTGCACAAAAATTTGTGCACTCAATGGGGGGGTCCCTCAGCCTGGCCTGTGCCCTCTCTCAGTCTGGGACCCCTAAGGGGATGACCACCTGCTGGCTTAGGCCCACTCCCCGGGGGATCAGGCCTAAGCTGGCAGTCAGACATCCCTCTGGCAGCCCAGGAGCCCTCGGGGGATGTCCACTTGCCAGCGGGCAGCAGGCCTAAGCTGCAGTCGGACATCCTTAGCACTGCTGAGGAGGCAGGAGAGGCTCCCACCACCACCGCTGTACTGGTAGCCGTCAGCCTGGCTTGTGGCTGAGCAGAGCTCCCCCTGTGGGAGCGCCCTGACCACCAGAGGGCAGCTCCTGCATTGAGTGTCTGTCCGCTGGTGGTCAGTGTGTGTCATAGTGACCAGTCATTCCCAGTTGTTCTCCTGGTAGGGTCAATTTGCATATTACCCTTTTATTATATAGGATAGAGGCCTGGTGCATGGGTGGGGGTCAGCTGGTTTGCCCTGAAGGGTGTCCCGGATCAGGGAGGGGGCCCCGCTGGGCTGCCTGGCCAGCCTGGGTGAGGGGCTGAGGGCCGTTTTCAGACTGGCCACAACCTTTTCAGGTTGGGGGTCCCTGCTGGAGTGCCTGGCCAGCCTGGGTGAGGGGCTGATGGCTGTTTGCAGGCTGGCTAAGTTCCCCAGTGGGGACCCTCACCCCGTGAGGGTTTGGCCATCCTGGGTGAGGGCCTGATGGCTATTTGTAGGCTGGTCACAGTCCCAGCCACCCAAGCTCCCAGTGGAGGCTGGCTGGAAGCAGGTATCTGGGATTTATTTATCTTCTATAATTGAAACTTTGTTGCCTTGAGCGGAGGCCACAGCTGGCCAGGGCCGGCGGGAAGCTTGGCTTCCTCCATTGCCGGGGCAACCAAGCCTCTTGCTTGCTCCAGCTCCGTGGCTGCTGGCCACCATCTTGGTTGGGTTAATTTGCATATGGTTGCTCTGACTGGCTGGTGGGCATGGCTTGGGCATCAATTTGCATGTTTCTCTTTTATTAGATTAGATATTCCTCTGGATCAATGATTTTGAACCTCTTTCATCTCATGGCACACATAAACTAATTACTAACATTTGGTGGCACACCCAAAAATACATTTTTTTGCTGATCTGATGAATGAATGTTTAATTTTAATTGATTTACCAAAAAAAAAAGTAATTACCTACTCTTTTTTCTCCAAAGTGATGTTTTAAAAAATCAGGTGCCCTACACTTGAATATAAGGATTTCTGGTCCTAGAAATTAACCAATCAGACACACCCTTATTATGCAATGTAACCAATAAGATGCAACTCTATTATGTAAACTACATACAGGTTGTCCCCTGAAATGTATACACAATGTCTATAAATTTCATTACATTTTGAAAATAAAATGTGTACATTTTGGGGGGACACCCTGTACTTATTGTTGTGTTGGCTGTTGTCATTTCTTTATTTGACAATCTAAGGGGAAAGAAGTCAGTGCCCCCGACTAAATACTGAGGTATTGCATGTTTTAAAATTACTTGTGGCACACGGGAAATCACTGCTCTGGAACTTGGGTGTGATGTCTGACATGGACATAGCCCCAGAAGCTCAGTGGTTCACAGAATCACTGTATTAGCCTAGTGGTGTCTGTTGTCCTTACTTTCATTTTTGTTGCTTTGTCTTTTTTATTTCATTCCTGTTAATATAAACCTGGCTCGAGCAGGCTGAAGAGCATGCCATGCCCCCAATTTAATTGTCCTGTATGCCATCATATTTTGGTAGTTGAAAGAAATGAATCAATGAACAATATACAATGTTAAAATGAGTGAACTCAGTGATATTTACTCCCAGTAGAAAAAAAACACCTTTCTAATTGTTTTATTTGTTGCAGATGTTAATTTCTTTTTACTTCCCTACGTTGTCTGAAATGGTCAATATCTAGAATAACTAAAAAATTATTTAGTTAGGTAAAAATATATATGTTCAATTTGAATTACCACTCCCTTTACTTCAGCCTTTTGACTGTAGTCTGTAAAGCACAATCATAACAGCAAATTACTCTGTTTCTTATCTGTGTTAATGAGGCTTCTTTTGGCAGTAACAATATATGATGCTCCTAAATCTCTTGATTAGTATTGACTTGTCTCTGAGTTGTGTGTCAACTTCTATAAGCTTCCAGGGCTGCATACCTTATTTTAATCATGGCTTGGCATTAATCTTTATGAGTGACGAAAATGTATGCATTGGCTAGTAAATTGATTTGAGTGCATGCCAACTATCAGGTACCATACAAAACACTTAAAATCTTTGAGCTGTCCCTTTGAAATTTGACATTACTGTCAATATACATGCTTTGCCATTTTAAGACATGATAAATATTAATAAAACAAGTGCTTAGAGAGTTTATGTTAAGTTCTTGGTGTGCGGTTAATATATTTTTCATCGGAAAAACTAATTGGTTTGTATTACATATATGAATAAACTTCTGATTGAAATTTTATTTTTGGTAGATTTTGCACTAAAACCAAAACATACTTTTTCATAATCCTGTGGATGAAAGGGGCCACATGCTAACCTGACAAGCTCAGGGAAGGCCTGCATGGTGGTCTCACAAACTCAGAGATCTAAAGGAACCACAAAGGATGGTCTGAAATGAAACTTTAACTAAAAGTAGTTATGGTCCTAAAATACTCTTAGGGAAAAGTCATATAATTAATGGATATAATTAACTGCCTTTATATCCAGGTAAACATTGAAGAGGAAATCTATAATAATAAAAGTGTAATATTCAAATCGACCAAAAGGCCGAACAGCAGAACGACCATCCAGACGACCTTCCGGACGAAGCGGGGGCTGTGAAGGCCTACTCTTGCACAAATTTCGTGCATCGGGCCTCTAGTACAATTATACTTGACAAATATGAAAGTTTTTAGCTTTTTCATTTTCCTTTAAAAAAATGAACTGAAAGGAGTGGATGTATGAGAGAAAAAGGCAGCGGTGAGTAAAGTAAGCAATAATAAAAGTGTGTTTCAAATGTGAGAGATACAATGTGATGTATTAGACTCCATCTGAAAAACCAAGGATTCTGAAATATTGCAATAAGCTTAATGGGAAGAGAACACAAACAGGTAGCCTGAGTTTTGTACCTTCAATGTGTGTTCAAATTGAGGGACATGTAGAATTGTGATCTTAAAAATATACTTGCAAAGTTACATTACAGATATTAGTTTATTCTTTAACTGCCTAGAAAGACTACATCATTTGTTATTCATAGTTATTTACTGTAAGGGAATTATACAAATAATCCTAATGTCAGTATATATATATATATATATATATATATATATATATATATATTATATAATATATATATCCTAAAGATTTTTTAAGGAATTATATGATTTAATGGATTTGCTTAAATTTCTTAATGCCCAATACCAAAGTTAATTTTTAAAATTAGGATTACAGGCAAGTATAGAAATTGGTATAAGTACAAGTATAATATAAATAATTGTATAGTAGATAAATAACTACTGATAGATATATGGATGTCTGTTCAGCAATGTTAAAGATTTTTCCTTTATAGCTTCTCTTCCCCTAAAAAATTTTATATGCTTTCAAGATAGGGCTCTACTACCAATGTTTTTCTTCTTCTTCTTGGTTTATTTACTTATTTTACTTTTTATTTAAGTATAGTTGTTATATAATATTGTATTACTTATATTCACTTTAAGTGTACAATATAGTGATTTCACATTTTTATGTCTTACGATGTGATCAGCCCACAAATTCTAGTAATCATCTGTTACAAGGCACACTCATCAAAATATTATTGACTATATTCCCCTTGATCTTTTCTGTCCATCCCCACACTCCCTCCCTTCTGGCAATGTTCTTTTAACTTCAAAAGGGTTTTACTATTAGCAACCAGCAAATAACCCCAATTGACTCATGGTCTTAGTAGAATTATTTTAACAATAATATTTGAAGCCCTTTGATGATGAGAGAGAGAAAGAACAGAAGAAAGGAAGGAAAGACTGAGGGAGGCATAAAGGAGGCTATATTCATTAATTCTTCTTTTTGTAAAATATATTTGAGCTCCTACTATATGCCCAGCATTTATCTATGTAGTATGGTTCTGGCTATGAGAAAATTTTAAAATTGGGTTAATAGAGTTAGCTTTCAATGAAGGGTGAAAATAAGTGAATGTACATGTATGTGAAATGTCAGAAATTTACAAGTACTGTAAAAGGAAACATAATTCAGGATAAGAAAAACAGTGATAAGGAAATCTTGTTTTGTATAGAAGGTACAGGAGATATATACATATATATATATTTAAACTGATAATAGGTGGAAAGTAGAAAGTACTGGAGTGAAACAGTAGATAGTTGGATGAGGAGAAGCAAGGAGAAGGAAGGAAGAGCACAGGTAAAGTCTCTGAGGTGAGAGAATATTCCAAGAACAGCAAAGCCAGCAGGATATGGAGGTAAGTGAGCCAGAGAAAAGGTTGGGAGGAGTGATAGGATGGGACACCAGAGGAATAGAGTCCACCCAGGCCAAAGTAAGATCTCTGAATTTTAATGTGAGTGAAATATGAAGTAAGTCATGGAATTTGAGGTGACATATCCTTGCCCTCTTTAAGAGTGTTTTATGGAGAATAGAGTGGCAGGAATAATTGTATTTTTATATTCATTTCTGCCATTTTCCTGTGTGCTTTCTATCATCCCAATTGACTTCTAAAATAATGGTAGAAGAGGATACAGGGGCAATAAATGGTGATGGAAGGAGACTTGACTTTGGGTGGTGAACACAATACAATACACAGATGATGTATTATAGAATTGTACATCTGAATCCTGTATCATTTTTTAAAATACATTTTTTATTGATTTCAGAGGAAAGGAGAGGGAAAGAGAGAAACATCAATGATGAAAAAGAATCATTGGCTGTCTTCTGCACACCTGCCACTGGGGATCCAGCCAGCAACCTAGGCTCTGACAGGGAATCAAACTGTGACCTCTTGGTTCATAGGTCAATGCTCAACCACTGAGGCACTCCAACCAGGCTGAATCCTATATAATTTTATTAACCAATGCCACCTCAATAAATTAAATAAAAAATAGTGGTTTACAAATTAGGATTCTCAGAAATCTATTTCTTCCCTTGTACTCCTCCAGAGGGTGAGGATTAATTAGCATTATCCTAACTTTACTCTAGAATTTATATATTTTTCTGGCTGAAATCCTTACAGTTCAGTGATGTGTGTTGCAATATTTGTATACATCTTATTTGACTCTGACTTAAATTTTTTTTGTTTATAGCTACAAAAATATAATAAATATTAAAATATTCTTTTTTGTTTACTCATTTGCACATACATACACATTGATACAATAAGTATTTACTAGTATAATCTTTATCCCCAATTGTCCCTTTATTTTTGTTGTCTTTAATTACCTGATAATTTAAATTCAGATAGATAATTTAAGATTGTATGTTAAGTGTACTCTCTTTTAAAAAATGTCTATTGTGAACAGTGGTTCTGTTCCCTATTACATTATTCATGATTATTTAGCATTTCTTACAAATTTTGGTATCTTAGTTTTAGGCATTCTTTTATTTCACCTGTTCTTTTCCAGTTTAATTTTATGTGTTTCTACAGTATATAGTTTACTCTTGGAGTGTACATAATAGTATCGTTTGTGTCTTTGCCTACTTCTAAAATGTATTTTTATTTTGTCCTCTGTGACAGTCATTAGTGCTTCTCCCATATGTCTGCTTGGCTCTTTGACTTTCAAACAGGTGGTAAGATTTCCACAGCAGTTTATTTCTTGCTGGGCAGGCCCACATGATTAGTTTGGTTCAATGTGATGGGTGTGGGGATTCCATACTGCTGGCATTTGAAGGCTGGTATGATGTGATCCAGAGATCTCTGTTTCCTTCTGTGTTGATAACCAGCAATGTTTATGATGGTGCCTTTTCTACTAGTCTGTAATGGTGAATGTCTACAATGAACAACTTCTCCCTTCCCTCAACCAACTGATAGGGAAAATGAGACATTTAGGGGGGCTATCAATCTGAATCTGTGCGATTAACCTAATGCACATTCTTACTAGCCTATAATCTAGCTACTGACCTTTTAATTTTCTGGTCCTGCACAACCTGTTTACTCCCATTTTAGAGAGGCCATAAACCATCTCCAGACAGAGTTATCAGTGCTGGTGCCAGGCCAGGCCTTTAGTTGTGGTTTCAAGGCCCCAGCACATGGGGCTCTTTAAGAACTTGCAAAGGGGACCAGAAAAGCCTAATTTGGGAGACAAAGGGCTAGAAAGATATGAAAAGGAAAAGCTTCCTCCATGTTTTTGCTCAGAATTTGAGAGACATCCTTCTCTGAGCCTGATGGCGTAATGAAAGTGTAACACCATTTCTCTAAGCATTGCTTGGTTTTTCTCCGGTCTTCTGTAACACAACCATAAAGAGTCATGTAGCATGAGTGATACATTATTTATTGTTTTAAGCTGCTGAATATTTGAGTATTTAATATAATCTATTCCCACTTGAACAATATGAAAATATTACCTAAATTCAGGGCACGTCTAAAGGATAATATATGTGCCAATCTCAGAATAAAAATTTGGGAGAAATAAAGCTACTATAGAAGGCAAGATGATTTGCCATCCTATCTAATAATAGACAAACATGGTAATTAACCATACCTTCGACATGCTTCCCATGGGCTAATCAAGGCAATATGCAAATTAACTGCCAACCAAGATGGCGGCCGTCAGCCAAGCAGCTGAAGCGAATAGGAGGCTTGCTTGCTCCAGTGATGGAGAAAGCCAAGGTTCCCCACCTGCCGCTGCCGGCCTCTGAGCTGCACTCTAAGAAACAATGTTGCAATTATAGAAGCTAAACAAACCCCAGAAACCTGCTTACAGCAGCCAAGTTCTCAGAGCTGGAGCAGAGCCTCAGAGCTAAAGCCAGCTTTCAGTTCTAGTGACAGCCATAGAAGGTAAATAAATCCCAGAATAAAAAAGAAAAAGAAAAAAAGGAGAGGTTGGGAGCTTCAGTCACCCGCCAGCATGAAAAGGGCCCTCAGCCCCTCACCCAGACTGGCCAGGCACCCCAGTGGGAACCCACACCCTGAAGGGGGTGTGACCAGCTTCAAACAGCCATCAGCCCCTCATCCAGGCTGGCCAGGCACCCAAGCACGACCCCCACCCTGATCCAGGACACCCTTCAGAGCAAACCAGCCAGCCTCCACCCGTGCACCAGGCCTCTATCCTATATAGTAAAAGGGTAATATGCAAACTGACCCTAACAGCAGAAAGACTGGGAATGACTGGTGACTAAGACACACACTGACCACCAGGGGGCAGATGCTCAATGCAGGAGTTGCCCTCTGGTGGTCATGGTGCTCTCACATGGGTGGAGCTCTGCTCAGCCACAAGCCAGGCTGACGGCTGCCAGTACAGCAGTGGTGGTGGGAGCCTCTCCTGCCTCCTCAGCATCGCTAAGGATGTCTGACTGCAGTTTAGGCCTGCTCCCCGCTGGCAAGTGGACAAGGGCTGCTGGGCTGCCAGAGGGATGTCTGATTGCCATCTTAAGCCCAATCCCCTGGGGAGCGGGCCTAAGCCAGCAGGTGGTCATCCCCTTAGGGGTCCCAGACTGCGAGATGGCACAGGTCAGGCTGAGGGACGACCCCCACCCCCCGAGTGCACAAATTTTTGTGCGCCAGGCCTCTAGTCCATTATAATAGAAAATAAAACTTGCAGTTATAGAATAAGATATTTTAAAAATTGAATTTTATCATCGTGGGCTTGGGGCTTTTATCTGTGTTTGAAAAGTTGTTAAAAGAAAAATGTGAGATTTTTAAAAAATAGCTGTTTAATATGGAATTAGAAATGGAGAGTAGAGGAGTCCAAAAATTTAATAATTTATAATGCATGAATAAATTATTGCTTCTTAAACCCCAAAATCACACAATTACAAAGGCATATCAACAACAGGGAAGATTAAAACTCAGCTTGCAGCTTAGATCTATTCAAGGGATTTCTCATATCCATAGCTAGAAACTCATGAAAAAAATTGTCATCACTAAGTAAAACCCTTTTAATTGGACTAAATGAATTGAAGCAAATTTGCTAAATTTTGTTTGTTTTTGTGGACTCACAGAAGCTTGTAGGGTTTAAATTACTTTTCTTTAGAGAAAGAGAAAGAGTGAGAGAGAGAGAGAGAGAGAGAGAGAGAGAGAGAGAGAGAGTATCCATTGGAGGCAAAAAACAGAAATCTAAAACAAATAAACATGAACAACAACAATAAACCCTTTAAGTGTGGCAATTAGCACAAAAAGTTACTAAGAATAAAATAGAAAAGCACACAATACTATGCTTTTGAATAATTGTTTTTGCAAAATATTTACCAATTTAGAACAAAAATGTGTCAGTTTCTTTGACTTAAAAGGCTTTTGTCTAAAGCACTTATGATATTCATCTATTCTAATTACAAATCTTTCTTTGTTTGCATTTATTCTTTATCCATTTCTAGTCTACTTGTTTGCTTGTTTAAAAACTCTTCAAGGATCCAAATCTCAGATTTCAAAACATCTTTACATGTATTTTCAATCACAGCCTCCCTTTCTCAGTCAAAAGTAGTAAGTAGTTCATGTTCTAAGTTCAGTTCCAAGCTTTTCATTTTTTAAAATATGTTTTTGGTTTTTCAAAATTAAAGATGACTAATTTTATTTAATCTTATTATTAATAAAATTCTATATCAATTACAGTACATTCTGTCATAAGTTTCCTTATGAAATATGTAATTTTGTGTATATAAATAATTTTTTTATCTGAGATTTAAAGTAGTTGGCAAGAAGTTTTCATGTACATAAAATGCATCATTAGGAGGCAGTGCACATACCTAAAAGTTTAAACCTTTAAGTTTAAGACTTTCTGTTTCATTTCTGGTTGTAACTTCTATTCTTTTACTGACTTTTTTTTTTTTTTTTTTACATTATTGTGTTGCATTTCAGTTACTCTTACACTGGGTTTTGCATAACTGTAATGTTCTGTTCAGTTACAGTTCCTCTAGCTATATTACACTTTGTTTAGAGAATGTTTATGATCCATTTAAATTCAAAGAAATGAATACAATCTAGCCTTTATATCTTGTGTGGGATAATTATATATGGCCAAATGAATGGTAGGTCATACTTTAAATAATTGCTTTGAGGACTGGCCTAAGTCTCAACCATCCTTTCTCTAATTACGGATTCTAGGCTGGAAGCCCATCTGGGGTCCCATGGTGAAAATGGTCATACCTCTGCAACAGCTGTGTATTTTACCAGTCCCTGGTTGTCGTACACTCTGTTATGATTATTCTATTCTGTGACTTATGGAATCTTGAAATTTTATGCAATTTATTTTTGCACTGTTGCCCTTTTCTATGTTCCAGAGCTCTTAGACATTGCCCCTATTTCTTACCCACCATTTCTCTTAATTTTATTAACAAAGAGCAATGCACATGCTCACCAACTGACCCTGATATTCTGCTCTAAAAATTTAATAACTTTGGCTATGGGAGGTAAAAATACTGAAAGAAGTTGAAAGAATTTTGTTGTAATTGGGAAATGACTTGGGGTTATTTTCCCCCTCAGGGCAACTCATCTTCAGCAATCCTAAAATCAAAGCTATATTCATGGTCTCCCTGTAAGGATGAATTAATATTAGTGCCACATAGTAAGATGATCAAAGCTTGAAGTTTAGTTACAAGATACAAGAGCGCATGTCTCATTAATTTTATGGAGATTTAAGGTGATAGCCCTTTACCTTGCCTCAAATAAATCAGAATTTCCATTTGAAACCCTCCTCCATTTTCATCTACTTGCTTTCTTTTTTGTAGACCCTAACAACCTAGCATAGATCATATACACTAAAATCAGCCATATATATATATATATGCTTATTAAAACTCTTATAGCATAAGAGGTTCCCTTTCTCCTTACTTAATGCCAATCCCCATATAGGACCCTGAACATTTGCCCCTTGTGTCCCATTACCCTGGACGAATCTCCATACATGCATGGACATTATGTGTGCCTACCATCTGTTAACTGCCAACCACTGAATGCATAAGGGTGGAACTTTTATTAAAAGAATTTTCAGAAGGACTTTGTATATAGAAGTCTATTTTCCCAGAAAATCTCAAGTAAAAATAAAATCAGAAAAATATACAAACGGCACATGTCACACATAAACAAGAAAGGACACAAATATGTGCACTAAGGAAATAATTATACCTAAACCTCAGATTTAAATAGTCAGGATAATAACAAGTTTAGACATATGTAAGGATAGCTACAAGTTTGAGCTAGCACAGTGGTGCTAGGACTGAAGAATGAAACAATAAAGAAGGAAGGATCCTGGATAGATATTCTTGGGATTCAAAATTAGAGGGTAAGAATGAATATTGAGGATAAAACAAAACTGGACTCCAAAAGCCTTGTTTTGTCAATTATCCAACTGTGAATAAATTACTAAATATCTCTAATTTTCCTTCAATTACACTTACAAATATTTCAACCTCTAATGGTGTTTTTTGTGTTTTTGTTTTTTTTTTTTTTAAATCAGTGGAGACCAGGAATATAAAACAATTTTGATTCCTTTTACAAAAAAATGTACTGCCTAAGTGATACAACCAATTACCCAGTTATTTTTAATATAACTGAATTTGGTCTTCTGTAATCTTATCATTTTAAAAAGTTACTTGAATCCATTCAAGGTATTTTCCAGTTATAATACTTTCCAATATATATATTTTTTTACTAACAACTACATATTTTTTTTTAATCTGATCTCTATTTTCTTCAGATTGAAAAACATCTTTACCATGTCATTCAAAACAACTGCATACACCATGGAGAGTGAACTCTAAATGAAATGGCATGACCTACTAGCCCTATCAAAAATCTGATATCTTAGACTGTCATTAGTGGCAGTCACCATAACTAGGTCAGTTTTTAAGAGTAAAATAAAGTGGAAACAAAAACTGTTCAATTTTTAAATGTCAATTGAAATATTGAGTTTGATTGGCAAAAGGAGCAAATTCAGAGTAGTTCAATGTAAATGAAATTGTCTAACATGACCCTGAGAGCTCACTCTAGGTTACCTGGAAAATGAGCTATCTGGTACTGAAGGAACCCCTCCCTCCCATGGGGTTTTTGGTTAACTCCACAGTGGAACTCTAACATCCTGTTGTCCAAAACCTCAGGGACTGAGAAGCTGGTATTCCCAGACAATTAAAAAAATGACATCTTATAGTTAGAGTGGTGTGAAGCAGTTCAATTTTTACTTCACTTAGCAGAGTTAAGAGCCACAAAGGGGAGCAATATAGCAATGGTAGTAGATCCTGCATTAGAATGTAGATCCATACCGCCAGTTTACCTTCACCCTGGCTCCTAGATGGGAAATGGTAGGAGAATCGATGGGCCTGTGTCCTAACTCCTCTCCTTTCTGAACATAAATTTGTGAATTTTCTTTCTCAATACAGCTTCTTCCTTCACCTATGCCACGCTGCAACTGAAGTCCATCCCAAACCTTAGTTCATAACAAATGAAGATTCACACAGAGAATAAGAGCATTCAGCTAGCACATAACTACCATAACATTAAAAATATATAGTGCCATGGCCCTTGACTGGTTCAATTGGCATTGAAAGGACAACAATATATAATAACTTATCTATAAATATTGAACAGGAAAAATTTCCTTCACACACACACACACACACACACACACACAAATTAGATGATCATATTTTGATGCATGTACAAGGTACTTTGGGATAGTTTCTTTAACTCAACAGTATAGAGCCATGATGAAAATATACATGTTAGATTGTAGACATATAACTAAAATTATTAGATTCCCCAACCCACCACATCAATCTAATTTGCTCCGGCATTTTTATTTTTTCTCATTTTCTTCATGCTGTGACATGGGTCCAGGAAACAATAGACACAGATATTGGAACCAATAAGTAATGAAAAATCAATAGCTTTACTAAAATATGTAGATGAAAAAATAGTAATTTGTTATTCTGACCTTTTCAAATGTCCTTGATTCAGGCTTTAAAAATATTAAAATAAGGATAGGCATCTGTCTCTCTCCATCTTCTCATCATTACATTACATATACACTAGAGGCCTGGTGCATGAATTTGTGCATGGGTGGTGTCCAGTTGGCCCCACCCCCAATTGGGGGGAGGGTCCGAGGACAGTTGGCCAGCTGGCCCTGCCCCTGGTCAGGGTGTGTGTGTGGGGGTGGGGCCGGCTGGGGGGAGGGGCCATGGGAGGTTGGGGGGGTCGATCAGGTCCCCAATTGAGCCAGTTGGCTACCGCAGTGTGCCTCATAGCGACTGGTTGTTCCGCCATTCTGGTCGTTTGGCTTTTACATATATAGATAAACTCTTATAGCATAAAAGGTTCCCTTTCTCCTTACTTAATGCCAGTCCCCTTAATAGGACTCTGAACATTTCCTGCCAGTGTCCCAATAACCTGGACGAATCTCCATACACAGATGAACATTATGTCTGCCTACCCTCTTTTAACTGCCAATCACTGAATGCATAATTAATTGTATTTAATTATGCATAATTAATGTCACCAACTGACATTCTCTCTCATCATTGATGTTTCTATCTCTCTCTGCCTCTCCCTTCTTCTCTGAAATCAATAAAAATATATTTTAAAAACTAAATAAAAATATTAATAAAGTGATATGTCAACTATCAGTGCCTCCAGTATTAAAATAAACCTATTTTATGTTATCTTTTGTTGGGTGAAAAATCATCTCAAAATCATGAGAAGTTATGACTTTGTACAATATCTGCATTCTTATTCATAGGGTGGGAGAAAAGTTCTTTCATTCTTTCTGCCTTTTAGACAAAATTGAAGGTTCCATAAGTTCTTGTCAAACAAAAATGAAAACTTGATAAACTTTCAGTAAAAACTAGATGATGTGTATTATTTCAGAGCAGAAAAACAAATTGATCATAACATATTATATTCTTGCTTTTCAGACAAGTGAGGAATTGTCCAGCTGGAGAATATTCTACAATACTTGATATCATGAAGCAACACCCAAATGCCGTATCAAATTTGGTTTGTGGGCCCAATTATTTTAGAAATTTTATGTTTTTAGTTGTTAAGAATAGTGGACCAGGAGATGACGCCAATGACAATGGTAGAGTAAGTGACTCTAAAATCTCTCATACATAAAATCATGTGAAAACTGGTAAAATGATCAGAGTCAATGTTATTTTTTTAAATATTTTTTATTGATTTCAGAGAGGAAGGGAGATAGAAATAGGGGTAGAAACATCAATGATGAGAACGAATTATTGACTGGCTGCCTCCTGTACTCCCCCTACTAGGGATTGAGCCCACAGCCTGGGCATGTGCTCTGACCATGAATTGAACCGTGACCTTCTGGTTTACAGGTTGAAGCTCAATCACTGAGCCATGCCAACTCTGGAAATTAAAGAAAAGCTTAGCTATCTCAGAGTATTTATTTAAGAAAAAAAATATCACTGAGTCTTGTTTATGAACAGTGGGCATTTTAACTTGTTCCATTTTCGCTCCCCCTTTCTCTGGTTTTGGGATAGCTGTGAAAGCCAACAGCCTGAAAATATAGTGAAAATCAGCATCCTGGCCACCACACAAGTAGCTGAATGAGGCTGGATCTACTTCAAAAGTTCATTCTGAGAGAATTATATTTTACTCTTGTAGTGGTTCACTGTAAGATCTCAATTTCAAATCTGCCTTTATTTGCTTGATTTAAAAATCAACTAGGACAAAAGCTTTTTCACTAGAGGATTTTTATAAAAAATCATTAGAAGCCTGACATACAAACCTACATATTGTATTCTCAATTTAGTCCATTTTGGAAAATGCAAAATTGTAAAAGAAAAAAAACATACATATCATTGTTGCTAGGACTTGTTTGGGGAATGAAGAAAAACTGTGGGATAATGTCATTATTGTACATTTATTATATTATTTTATTGGTTACAAAATTGTGTATGGTTGACACAACTCATAGTACTGTACATATAACAAGGTTGAATTTTATTATAATTGAATTATACCTCATTAAATTTAACTTAAACATATAATATGGGTTCCTTTACTTCTGCATCAGCATTCACTAAATTTTATTTTTTTTAATTATTTACTGAGGTCCTATATAGAAATGGTTTTTCTGACAGAGTGATATAAGCTACAATAAAATTTCCCTCTATGATTGACAGGAGACTGCACATGTAGTTTAATATGGCTTACTTGAGTGAAACAGGTACATGCAAGGCTGCCTAAAGTGAACATTTGCGAGACACTGATCAACTCGGAGATTTTATTACACATCATTATTTTATTAAAAATTCCTTTCCTTAGTAAATTATTGGCACTTTACAAAACCCATTGATTATTTTTTTTAAAATTATCTTTATTGTTGAAAGTATTACAATTGTCCCCCATTGATCCCCTCCACCCTGCGCCCACTCCCTGCCCCACAGACCTTCACTGCACTATTGTCTGTGTCCACAGGTTATGCATATATGCATATATATTCTTTGGTTAAACTCTTCCCTCTGAGATTCATCAGTCTTTTCCATGATTCTATATCTCTGGATCTGTAATTGTGTTTCTATATGTAGAGTCTATAACCTGGTCCATTGATCTGGTTTTCTTCCTTTATGCCCATACTGCATCCTCTTGCTCTGTATAACTTTATAGTTCATTTTTACAATAGTAAATTTCCAAGTTCTCCAACTTTGACCATTTTCTCTTTTCAAGTTTGTTTTTGGCCTCACAGATCTTTGCATTCCCATGTATATCTTAGAATTGGCTGCTCAATATTTATATGTATTTAAAAAATATCTTCTGGAATTTCAATGTGCCTGTAATGAATTTGTATGTCATTTTGGTGAATCATCTAATCTATAAAGATGTTAACTCTCCTGCTAGGGTTTATGACTTTTTACCTTTAAATTTTTTAGAAATTATATAATTATAAATAATTTTTCTGCCAGTCTTCCCCTCTGTCCTCTCTGTCTTTCATTTCCTTCTGGTCCTACAATTCCTTATTATCTTGTTGTATTAGAGATCTCCAGAGAAATAAAACTAATTAGATGTGCCTATATAAAGAGATTTATACTAAGGAATTGGCTTATACAAGTATGGAGGCTGGTGGCCCACAGGCTAGAGACCCAGGAGAGCCAATGGTGCAGGTGCAGTATGAAGGCAATCTGCTGGAGAGTTCCTTCATCCATGCAGATGCTGATCTTTTTGTTCTTTTCAAGCATTAAACTGATTAGATGAGGCCCACCCAACCTGTGGAGGATACTCTGCTTACTTAAAGTTCCCTGATTTAAGTGTTAATTTAATCTAAAAACACCTTCCAACTTGACTCATAAAATGAATCATCACACCTGCATTATCGTTTCTCACACTTCACTGAGTCTCTTTTTTTCCAATCTTTATTCTCTTTGTTTCAAATAATTTATTTTGATTTATTCTCAAGTGTACTGACCTATTATGCCATTTAATTTGACCAGTTAAATTAAATATGAAAAACATTCATATTATCTCCTCGGAGTTAACAGGAACCTAATAATACTAAAATATATTATCAGATTTCTGTCTTTGTAATAATTAGGGGCACTTCATAACAGTTGAAATTTCAAGCCAAAACTAAAACACTTCTTACTCTTAGCTACATGAGTCCCTGAGTGATATGTCATAATGTTATTAAGATCTTTTCTCCCACCTTTGAAAATATATTTTAAAAAGTGTTAATGTTTACTGATAATTTATGATATTCAAAATGATCAGATGGTAACATATGATAAAAATTGTGTCAATACAATAACAACTATGGATAAATGTGTCATATTAAAAGAAAATATTATTTCTTATGTATAGAAAATATACTTTATGCATTTTGTAGTATTTATATAGAATTACATCAACTACAAAGGAGGAACCTACATGACTTTGAAGTTCGAATTTCAAATTGCAAGGAAATTATACTGTGATTAATGTAAGAAGAGAAAGGAAGCTATGTATTTATATGAGTTTAAGATAATTAAAATGTTTTTCAGGCTTCTGCTTTGCCATTTAGATTTGTTTGAAATTAATCATTATTGTTTCATAATGATGATGAAATTGAATGATAAACCTTAAATACTATAATTAAAAATTATATTTACCCAGAAGAATTTTTAAACATTTATCATTCTTTTACCACTGTCTTATCCCAATTCAACATTGTGTTAATCTATAATATCATATAATATAGTTATTGGCTGTGATTCAGAAACTCGATATGGCTTTCTCCCAAAAAGACACTTAATGCTTTTTCTTGCTTTATCCATTTAATTCTGATACATTTATAAAAAGCATTGAAAGTTTGTCCTGAGAATTAGAAAGAGACTATCTTTGTTAATTATGTCCTTGAATGACTAATGCATAATATCAAATGGATACAGAAAAAAGAAGGGAACAATACATAAAGGAGCATTGTGAATAAAAAGGACTTCATTAAAATACTAGAAGTAATTTGTCACTTATCATAAAATTGCCTGATGAATACTTCCAAAATTAATAGTGAGCAAAAATGTTATTGAAATGTCTTTCTAAGTGTTCTTTACAATGACTAGATAACAACAAAATGAAAATTACCCAAAAGACATACAATAAAGCATAAGAGAGTGATTTAATCTGGGATTCTTATGAAACAAAGCTAAGTGGATCATTAAAAACTAATTTAGAGCCCTAGCTGGTTTGGCTCAGTGGATACAGCGTTGGCCTGTGGACTGAAGGGTCCCAGGTTCCATTCCAGTCAGGGGCACATGCCAGGGTTGCAGGCTCGATCCTCAGTAGAGGGTGTGTGGGAGGAAGCCAATCAATGATTCTCTCTCATCATTGATGTTTCTATCTCTCTCTCCCTCTCCCTTCCTCTCTGAAATCAATAAAAATATATTTTAAACAAACTAATTTAGAATAAAACGATATTTTAAGTGAATCAGTAATAATACAACTGCTGGCTTATAATTTCTCAGGAAACAAGAATATATGCAAATCAGATTAAGTCACTGACCAATATGTTAACATGAAAAATCAGCTCAAAACATTAATAAAATGATCTATCGAGGAATATGGGTAATTTTTCTAGTAATCTTCCTTACAATATTTGCCTATAAATCTTTCTTATAACATATGTCATTTTTAATGATATTTTAAAAAATAGTACTTAATGAGTATGAATTTACCTTTTAACATTAACCAGTAATCCAAAATTTATTGGCAATTATCATTGTACTAGAGGCCCGGTGCATGAATTCATGCCCCAGTGGGGTCCCTTGGCCTGGGCTGCAGAGTAGGGCTTAAACTGGCTCTCTGACATCCCCTGAGGGCTCCCAGATTGTGAGAGGGCACAGGCCAGCTGAGGGACCCCACCAGTGCACGATTGGGGCTGGGGAGTGACTCAGGAGGTTGGCCAGCCAGAGAGAAACCACGGGAGGGCTCCAGGGCATGTCTGGCCCATTTCATTCAGTCCTGATCGGCTGAGTCCCAACAGCAAGATAACCTACCGGTTAGAGCATCTGCCTACTGGTGGTTAGTGCATGTCATAGCGACTGGTCGACTGGTCAACTGTCTGCCCCCTGAGGGTCAGTGCACATCATAATGATCAGTTGAGGGAACTTAGCATATCATTAGCATATTATGCTTTGATTGGTTGAACGGACAATGGGATGACCAGACACTTAGCATATTAGGCTTTTATTATATAGGATATCACTGATGTAAAGTTAGGAAAAAATGATGTATTAAAATTACAATTATGTATGCACGTGTTATGCTAATTTAGGGTCAGTTGGTATACATTCTTTTAAATTTTCAGCAATAGATTACTATTAGGAATGTTGGAATGCAACAGCTGTCTAAAACTGATTAAAAATCTGATAGCCAGTCTGAATTTTATATTTTATTGCATTTCTTATTATAGTAATTTTATTTTTGAGCAATTATTTGATTTCAATTTAGTTCTATATTTTAAAATAAAAAAAAGCACTGGTGTTAACAACATGGCTTTTAAAAAAATTTCATCTAACAAGGTTGCAGAACATCCATTAACTAGATATATATTACAAGATCAAAGTAATTTAATGGTAGGCAATTTCATTTTTTTACTTTCAAGAGTTCTACAAATGAGTGAAATTGTATTATTTAGTATAATTTGCATTCAGTTTGAAAGTCACCCTACAGAGCACACTGAAAGAGGCTAGAATTTCAATATTTTACAATAATATATGAAAATATTTTTGTTTTTCAAAACAAAGTAAATATAGTGCTAAGTTAAAGGCAGTATATATGGACTATTAACTTGAAAAATAATAAAAGACATATGCCACCAACTGGCATTAATTTTGTAGATATCTTGATGAAAATATTTCAAATAACTGGAAATTATCTTGTCAAACAGGAGAAATAAGGATCTTAACAAGTAACCTATTTGACTAATGTATTTTTAAATCCAATATAGTTAATTTACTACAGAATTTTTCATCCATGAGCAGATGTAAGTCATGTAAGTTTTATTTTGGGGCTACTCACAAGATTAGTAAAGTAGCCTTCAAACCAAACCAAAGAAAACCTACAAAAATAATTCAAATAATATTTATAAATATAAAATCAACATGTTTGTTTTTCATTCTTTTAAGCATTAAGAGTTTATTGAATCTCTACTCATTGAATTCCAGACATATCTTAGTCATATGGCAATATATAAGAAAAGAATGTTTCTTCTTTCATGTAGTCTAACATATGCAGAAAAATCCAGATGGTATCCAAACTCTTTATTCAATACTAGAGGCCTGATGCACAAAATTCGTGCAAGAAGAGCGGCCCTCAGCTTGGCCTGTGCCCTCTCACAGTCTGAGACCCTTTGGAGGATGTCCGCCTGCCAGTCGGACATTCCTCTTGCAGTCTAGGACCCCTCACTCCTTACCTCCTACCTGTTTGCTGCTCCTTACCACTTGGCTCGCTGTTTCTTAGCACTGCTGCAGAGGCAGGAGAGGCTCCCGCCACCGCCTCTGAGCTTGCCAGCTATGAGCCCAGCATCTGGCTGAGTGGTGCTCCCCCTGTGGGAGCACACTGACCACCAGGGGGCAGCTCGTGCATTGAGTGTCTGCCTCCTGGTGGTCAGTGCACATCATAGTGACCGGTCATTCTGCTCATTCTTCCTTAATGGTTGTTTAGGCTTTTATTATATAGATGACATCCATTATTAATAAATTTTATATATATATATATATATATATATATATATATATATATATATACACACACATACACAATATATGTGAACACATGTATCTGTTATACACATACCCAGAGTATGAAAAATTGCCAAGACACACACACACACACACACACACACTTATATAACATACATAATATGAGCCACGCAAATATCTGTGTAGAGCAGAGACAGCAAGTGCAAAACAGAGGTGAGATGCTGTGTGAAGGTCAGTAAGAAGCAGGAGTCATTGGAGGTTTCTGAGCAGGGTGTTGAATGACTTATTTGGCTTAGAATTGTAAACTACCAATTGGGCTACTATACAGAGAACCATCTTTGTGGATTTGGTTGGGCAGGGATGAAGGCAGGAGATAACTTTATGCTACTGCAGTACTTCAAAATTAGAATTAGGCATGTAGTAATGGGAGTGGTGAGAAATTATGAGAATATAATGTAGCACTGAAATGTTTTGTGATGGATTGAGTGAATTGTATGGAAAAGGAGTGAAGAATGACTTCAGTTTACTGAGCTTCAGCAGCCGCAAAGTAAACATGGTATTACATACTGAATTACATGCTAATTAATGTAATGAATTACATTACTGAATTACATACATGGAATTACATACTGAAAAATTCAGAAATAGCATATTGCAGGAGGTATTCAAAGATTCAATTTTAGACAATTTTATTTTGTAGTTTTTATTTGAAAGGTTAATTAACAAATTGTCAGGAAAGCATAGGTCTCTGAAAATCTGTACCAAGAGAAATGAGATTACTAAAACTCTCTGTTTATTTGAAATTTTCGGTGTTGATTCAGCGAGGACCTTCAGAAAAGAAGAATGATCATTTTTACACAAAGTATTTTATTTGGCATGATTGCCTTCTTAATCTCACAAACTCCTTTTAACTGAATGTTTTTCTCAGGTTTATATTTCTTTCAAAATATTTTTGTGAAGTCGGCCATGGTTATTAACTCAGAAATATGAAGCAAACATAATTTTGCATGTGGCCTTCCTGGAGCCGGTCCATCCTTGCTGTTTCAAGGGACCTGGCATATATGGCATACTGTTCTTAATATGTTTGCTCACCTTCTTGGCACTATGTGTTTTAACCAAGGTTGCCTCTCTGAGAAAGGTTGTTTTCCCAAGTAGGGATTTTCCCCAAGTAGGGAAGTTAGGGAGGGAATAAAATCCCTTAACTAAGTGCCAGGCAGGTAATTAATCACTTTAACTACGAACAATCATGCTTAAGCTACATAATCTTTACTCCCTGGAATGGAGATAAGAAAAGCCCTAACCTTTGGAATAGAGATTGATAGGATTGGAATCAACTGGTATAAATACAGTTGTAACAAGACAACAGGAGACAGAACTTAGAAGACAGAACTTAGAAGACAGAATCAAGAGAGACAGAACTTAGAGACAGAACCTAGACACAGAACCTACACTGAACCTAGAGACAGAAGAACTTCGCTGGAGAGAACATGGCAAAAGATTCTGGACAGAAACTGGCCACAGAACCTAGAGACAGAACCTAGCGAGAGAACCTGGCTGAAGAACCTAGAGACAGAACCTGGCTACAGAACCTGGATAGAACATGGCAAGAGAACCTGACTAGAACCTGGTGACTTAACCTGGCTGGAGAACCTGGACAGAAACTGGCTGGAGAACCTAGCGAGGGAACATGGCTACAGAACTTGGCTGGAGATCCTAACCAGAACTTCACTGGAGATCCTGAACAGAACTTGGCTGGAGATCCTGGCTAGAGATCCTGGCTAGGCTGCTGATCAACTGAATGCTGCCTCTGTGTCGTTCCTTCTTTGCTGACTCCGTCCACACCTTTGGGGACCCCTGGACCTGCTGGGGTTGGACCCCAGCAATGGCCTACACAGGCTACTTTGGAAAAGCAAAATGACCAAATATGAATTTTATAGCCAATTTTCCCTCTATGCTAATCTATTTTATTATCTTCACTAGAAGCCTGGTGCACGAATTTGTGCACCAGTGTGGTCCCTCAACCTGGCCTGCAGGATAAGGGCCAAAACTGGCTCTCCAACAACCCCTGAGGGGTTCTGGATTGAAAGCGGGTACAGGCCAGGCTGAAGGACCCCACCAGTGCACAATCTGGGTCAGGGAGGGACTCAGGAGATTGGCCAGCCATGGAGGGGCTGAGGGAGGGCTCCAGGGTGTGTCCGGCCTGCCTTGCTCAGGCCTGATCAGCTGGACCCCAGCAGCAAGCTAACCTACTGGTCAGAGTGTCTGCCCTCTGGTGGTCAGTGCATGTCATAACGACTGGTCGACCGGTCGACTGTCTGCCCCCTGAAGGTCAGTGCACATCATAGTGAGCGGTTGAGCGACAATAGCATATCATTAGCATATTATGCTTTGATTGCTTGAATGGACTACCAGATGACCAGACACTTAGCGTATTAGGCTTTTATTATATAGGATATGGCACAATTGAAACATCAATGTGGACCCCGTAGCCAAAACATTCAACACTTTCACTTACTGTAAAAGACAATGTTGGATTTCAAGCATTCTTACCCAATTTTTTTCTAAGGTATCCATGGCTTTACTTAGGCAGCAACGTAGCCAGCCCTCGGTGGGGAATCATGATTGTTCTAATCCAATTAAACTTAGTTCAGCCTTTCTTATAACTAGAGGGAGGGGAGATGGTGAGGGAATGGGAACATGGAGATTGTTAAGAGAACATGATGCCTAAGGAGACATAATGTCAAGGCTGCTGCTTCCTGTTCTTTGCCAGCTTTAAGATGCCCTTAAAGAAGATTCACTGGCTCCTTTAATCCATAAATTATCCTGAGGGATATCTGGCCTTTGGAATAGAGACAGAGGCCTCAGAATGCACCTCTACTTCTTAAAGACTTCTGAAATAGTCTCCAAGTTTTTATCTTTATTTCACACCTGTGTCTTGTGTTGCTCAGTGAATTTCAAATCATGGGGTTTTCTTGAGCTTGAAGGGAAAAATTATCAAGCTCCTGTTTGTCATTCCCTTTGAGTAGGAGCTTGATATCGCATGTTTTATGTTAGTTAATTCTTCATTTACTTTTCAGCTTTTTGAAATCAGTTGTATGCCTTGTCTATAGTTAATTCCCATTAAGTTTTATTTTCCCCACATTATTTTAAAACTCCATGTTATTAGCATTGTGATGTAGTTATGGAAGGAAGAAAGGATAAAAAATATCCTTAGTTTCAAGCTGAATATTTCATTGGAAATGCCTATTAAATGCTATTTATGAAGTGTTTAGTGGGTTGGCCCAAAACTAATAATAGAAAACACTATTACTATAAATGGAAAATTATTCCTTAAACTTAGACATTCTCAAAATAGTAATGTTCAGACTGTCTTAATGATGTAATTTAACCATGTAATACAGGTAACAAACCATGGAAATCATGCAATAAATCATTAATAGGATTTTATCTGTTTCACTAATTTTAATTTTTAGAGTTCTTTATGCATTTGTTCTATGATTTCTCTTTAAAGCAATAGGCTATAAAATGTCTGCCAGGAAAGGCTATGAAATGTTGGATGGTGTTGCTAAGTCTAATTTCAATTTTGAATACTTCATTGTGAGTATTTATGTGATTTTTGAACCGCTCCTACATTGGAAATTAAAAAAGAACCATTTTGGCAAAAAAGGCTTCCTTTTTAAAAAAAGAAAATATATATTTGCACAGATAGCTTAAGTTAGAATTTGGTGACTATGCAAGATAGAATACAAAATGAGATTGTTTATGAACTCCAACTGAACCAAGTATGTCGATGTAAAAGGATGATTGAATATGACACATAGTATAGAAAACTGGTGCTGTGAGAAAGCAGGACTCAAGCAGATTGATTCAGGCTGCAGTGGTGGTGTGTGCTTCTAGCTTCTAGAGGGAAGACTGGCAAAGTTTCTAGTAGTATCATGAGATAAATATATATTTTAGTTTTGATTTGAGTGGTATTATCTTTAGCTGTAATGCTTTTTTTTTTCCTTTTGGAAACAAGCAAAGAAGCAAAAACATCAGACATTATTAGTGAATGACTTGCAGTAGACATTCATGATTACTGATGATAAAGGGAGCAAATGTACAGATATTGTTGATATTCTTGCCACATACAGTCATCTGCGAATCAGTCAGGATTACAGCTCTGTTTCTTTTAAAGAACAGAAGACACCGTAAAGTAAGCTATTTCGATCCTATTCATGATAAATTAGAGTCAAGGACTCGCATTTTGAATACTTATTTGTGCTCCTAAGATCGTTACACCTAACAGTCACCGTGTAGGGAGCTAATTCTTCAGTTGCTGATGAAGTTGAATAATGTATATCCACACTAAAGGGAAAATTCCCCTTGGCTATCTAGAGAGTATAGGAAAAATATATATAATGGGGATGGTTTTATGAAATACCAGTGGCCTGATGCATGAAATTCATGTACGTTAAAAGGGAATTAATTAGAGGAAATATTTTAATATTTCTATTTGCCCTATCTCTATAATAGAAGTGTCAGAGATGAAAGAAAATTAGTAAAATGTATTTGAAAATAATATATAAATTTATTAAAAAACAATCACAGCATGATATAACAACAAAGACATGATATAAAAACAACAAAAACATGATGTAAAAACAACACTGATACAAACAATGACTGATTAAGCTTATCCTAATATCTCCCTGTACCCCACATTAAGAGTAAAAACCCTTTCAGAGTGCTTGACTAATTTCTCTTGTGACGAAGTATTTACAACTTTAGCTTAAATGTCACACGCTCTTCGACCTTGAGAGAAAGCAACATATAACTGACCATGTGTGAAAATGGGTTCAAGTAGGAATATTCCTACTCTATCCAGAGTTTGTCCTTGTGATTTATTAATAGTCATCACAAATGCTGGCATCACGGGAAACTGTCTTCTAATTAATTTAAATGGGAGGCCAGTGTCAGATGGGGACAAATCAATTCTTGGAATCAGAACAACCTCTCCTTCTGTAGATGATTCCAGATGTGGAAATAAAAACATGTGGAAATAAAGACAAAACTAAAGTATATTAGGAATAATAATGCAATTGTTTTATAAGAAATTAAGCCATTCAAATAGCTTTTGTCAAAATTTTTGAATAACTTAAAAGCCAGAAAGCAAGTAGATAGATATAAATATGTGCACAAAGCAAATAGCTATAAGAATTATTATTTAAAGTATTTCTGGAACTATTAACAGAGACTATCTTTAGGAGTTAGTGGGGCACAAAAAATTAACAGAAACTTCTCTAAGAGCAAGTTTCATAAATTTAATATCTATGTTTTCTTCTTTTTATCAGTTCAGGTCTTATATTAAAGTCTTTGGTCCATTTTGAATTCAAGGCAAACAGCAGTCTAGTTTCATACTTTTGCACGAGGCAATGTTTCTCTTTTATTGACTGGTGGATAAGTGGCCAATCAGCTTACACGTCAATTTCAAGTGAATAAATTATCGCAGAAGGAAATATCAGTAGTGGGGTAGGTGTTTGCAGGCTACCTGTTTCTACTCATCAAGATCTAAAAACCTGGTAATTGGAATGGGATGAGAGATGATCATTAGCCAAAGAACATCTATGAAACTAGAATGGAGACAATTGTGGAAGGACAGTAAGACGCTAAGAAAATTCCTGGGCAAGTGGAATGGGGAAACTGAGACCAGAAAATTAAACAAGCCAAACAATTTGAACTTTTTACTACCAGTTGGTGAATTATAAGATCTTATCCCTAACTACGGATACTTGGGAGCAAATGGTTTATACCTCCCCTCACTAACCAGAGAGTACATAGCTTAAATTAGCGCAGGAGGGCAGAGGGGTGGGGTAGGGGATAGAGAATAGAGAACAGAGACCCAGTTAGTACCATTTGTGCCATCTTAACCCAAGGACAGAAGTCTGGAAAATAAACAAGAAAAACCCCTTTAGAGCCAGACAGACCCAAGATAAAAGTAAAACAATAAAGCAGACCAAATGATGCACCAGCATATTAAAAGTTACCCAGAAAGCTGATGAATATTCTGCTGAAATCCTCCCCTAAGTTTCTCACCTACAGAAAAAAAAAAGTAACCCTTAAGACTAAGAGTCCATGCTAGCTCGCTCTAGAGCACACTCATGCCCCTTCCTAAAATCTAAGGGTGCACATGAGACTTGAAATCATGGGAACAGGGGGCAGCAGTAGCTCAACTCAGACTTACCACTCCCCGCTCCGCCTGTCCCCCCCCCCACCCCCCCACCTCCCTGCCGTAAGCTAACAGCAGCCCCACATTGGCTCACTGCTTTCCTATAATGTTTCTAGACACTAAAGCATGAGGGACCTTTAAAATGAATCCTGTCATGAATCACTTTTTTTTTTTCAGATCAACTTCCCAAAAGAGGTATACTTTTCTAAGTCATCATCCCTTAGCTGGACTTGCTACCATGACTCCATTGCTGTCCTCTGGAATTCGAGGTCTGCAAATAGTAAAGTTCTACACACCCTAAAACTTCTGTCCTGTAACTCCTTTTTCACTTCTAAC
>NC_138076.1:49056548-49083447 GCF_964212035.1 Myotis nattereri | reverse complement strand
ATTTCATAGGAGAAAAATTGTAATAAACTTGTGCAAATAAAAGATGATCCTTGCTGAATATTTTAAATCACTTCTCTCCTTTTTTATTAATTGAAATAGTATTTATGGTGACATCTTATACAAAAAGAAGGTGCATTGTTACTGAAAGTAGTGAAACTTACTAAATATTCAGACTAAATCTTCTCTTCAAGAACCATTTTTGCAAGATTTTTATATTTGATTGTGACTACCACGCAGTTGGCTACATTTGGAAGCTAAAAAAATAATGCAGGTTAAAAAGCCAGGTGTTAATTTTGTTGAGTTTCACTAATTAGGAGTGGCTTGCTTCCAGCTACAAGTAGCCATTAAACCTAAATTAAAGAGGACAAAGCTGGCAAGAATTATGCTTACAACATGTTAAATTAAAACACAAAATGACCATTAGTTCACTGCTGATGACAAGATATCTCAGGACAGCTATTAGGAGTGCTAAAGATTGTGCACATTCTTGTACCTCTTTGCTAGTTTGGGATGAGATACCTTGATAAAGAGCTCATAACATCTGCTTTGTTATTAGTTTTAATTTAATCAGTGTGGTTGGGTCAATGATTATGATTTTCCCTTCTAAATGGATGTGTTATATCATATAGTTATGGTAAAATTTACATAGTTGTTCCATGTTTGATATTTACTAGTATTAATGTAAAAAATGTTCAGATACAGGTTTACAGTCCTTCATATGGAAAATAATACAATAATTAATAAGTAATAATACAAGAATGAACTTTGTATTTCGGTACTCACAAATGTAGACCTAGTTTTGACCACCCCTGTATATAAACCAACATAAGTATAGTAAGAATAACTTCATAAATTTTAAAGCACTAGTAACAAGTTGCTTTGTATAAGACAAGTGACATTTTTTCACTTTTCCTCTTTCAAATTGGATTTCAGGGTACATCTTCCTTAAACTTTCTATATTTGAACTTTATTTAAGGAGATAGACAAATCCATAGTGTCTCAGTTTCCTCGCTTTCTCTCTTCATCATTCAAAACTATTCTCTGAGTATCTCCTAGTCTTTTTTTTTTAAAATATATTTTTTATTGATTTTTTACAGAGAGGAAGGGAGAGGGATAGAGAGCCAGAAACATCGATCAGCCGCCTCCTGCACACCCCTTACTGGGGATGTGCCCGCAACCAAGGCATATGCTCCTGACCAGAACCGAACCCGGGACCCCTCAGTCCGCAGGCCAACGCTCTATTTACTAAGCCAAACCTGCCAGGGCTCTCCTAGTCTTTAAAATAATTCACTTTGCCTTTCTTCCTTGGTAATAAGTAAAAACTTATTTCTAGATCTTTAGGGCTAAGTTTACCCTAATCTTGAAAATACATAAATTTATACTGATAAATTGAAATTCTCAGCAGTGACTTTTATGTGACTTTGCA
Source organism: Myotis nattereri (assembly GCF_964212035.1). Classification (NCBI taxonomy): domain Eukaryota; kingdom Metazoa; phylum Chordata; class Mammalia; order Chiroptera; family Vespertilionidae; genus Myotis; species Myotis nattereri. The sequence goes on along the minus strand of NC_138076.1, from coordinate 49,082,021 downwards.
TTCACAAAGTCAATGACATTTTCCTCTTAAATAGAATTAACTTGTAAGATACACATCTAATTTTGAATGATAATACTAAGGTACTATTGTGGTTTCAGGCATCCACTGTGAGTCTGGGAACCATCCCTCATTGATAAAGGAGGACTACTGTATGATAATTTTATGAATGAGAATGAAATGGATGGAATGGACATGATTGATTCTAGCTGGATTATATTTAGTCCCTTTTTTGGATGCTCTTTTGCTTACTATCCAAAAAAATAAATTAATAAATAAAAACTTTTAGGTGTAGGGTTTAAACAAAATTTTTTACTTATATATTTTTTCTCACTAATATACATGGTGATACACCCAGGACACACTAACTCTGGATAAACAGAAAAACTTTATGTGCTGACAGTATATGCTTTGTCTCAGGCTCTGATTCAAATCACAGTGTGACTTTTAAAGTGATAAAGTTTGGTCATATATGCAATAAAGAGAAATATCATCTTATAAGCTCCTTACCCTAAAGTTCCCTAGTTTAACTGAGGACATGATAACATTTTGAGAAAATTGTTACTTTGTCTCTTTTCAAAAGGAATTAATAAGTCAGATAATTAACTTATATAAAAAAACAACAAACAAATGAAAAAACCCTGTTCTGTTTGCTTATGGAGTTTAATAAGCATTAATAAGAAAAATAAAAATTCCCAAGGAAATTAAATCTCTAATACTGGTAAGTAAATTGCCATTTAAAAGTAACTTATCTCATTAAAATGCCAGCTCAATAAAAAAAGTAAAGAAAAAAGTACTTTAACTGTGTTAATGAATAATTGGAAGATAAATAACAAAGGAATAAAAAAAGTAAATGATAAGCTAGCAACTAGTAATTCTTTATTTATTATAACACCTTATGACAAACTAATATATTATAACCAAAAGCATGAATGGTTGGTTGTCTGTGAATGAAGAAGATGGGAAGGGACATGAAAGAGCAATTCAAAGAGACACAAAGACACATTTGGGGTGATAAATATTTATTGTTTTGATTAAACAATGATTTCATGGATATGTATTGCATCAAAACTTATCAAATTGTACATTTTATGTATGTGTAATTGATTGTAGCATGATGGTTAGACTTAAAAAGGAAAGTAAATAAACTTAAGTGAAATACAAGAAAGAATTATTAAAGATGAAATTAAAAATGTAACAAACCAGTCAACACAGAAGAAAAATATGGTAGAAATAATAAATAATTCTAAGTATTGCTTTTTTGAAAATAAAAAGTAAAATAATACCAATACAATATATCAGGTATTACTATTAAGGAGAAAGAAAGCTCAAAGGAACATTCTATATATATATAAAAGCCTAAGCGACTGGATGATCAGACAACTGGTTGACTGGTAGACCGGCTGGTAGCCATAACATGTACTGACCACCAGGAGGCAGACTCTCAATGCAGGAGCTGCCCCCTGGTGGTCAGTGTGCTCCCACAGCAGGTGCGCTGCTCAGCTGACAGATGGGAGCCAGATGCCAGGCTGACTGCTGGCGAGCGCAGCTGCAGCGGTGCGAGCCTCTCCCGCGGAACTCCCCCTGTGAGCCCAAGTGGCAGCAGCAGGCACAGAGGGGCTGGGATGAGCGGGAGTGGTGTGGCACCCAGCCTGGGCTCGGGCTCCTCCCCGGCCACCTGTCAGTTTGCACACTACTTCGTGCTATGCAGGATCGAAGTGGACAGCAGGCTGGAGCCTCATGAGTTGGCCGGTAAGGCTGGGCTGCGGTGGTGCAGAGGTCCACTGACCCCTGAAGGCCAGGCCGAGGGACCCCACTGGTGCATGAATCCATGCACTGGGCCTCTAGTATAGAAATGAAATTATTGGAGTAAAATACAGTATTTTGCTTCATTTTTTGCAAATACATTTGTGAATAGAGAAATAAAGCTTTCCTTCAAAAATAAACATTAGCAAATATAATCATATAAAGATATGAAACAGACAACACACCATAGGCAAATAGATAAAGTTGAGAATTACCTTGATTTCCAAAATTGAAAATTATAACAATGTCAAATAAGAAAATATAATTTAAAATGTCCTCAATTCTCCTGTTTATGTATAAACTAGAGGCCCGATGCACGAATTTGTTCATGGGTGGGGTTAGCCAGCCCGCCCCGATGGGGGTCGATCAGGGGCAGGGGCAGCTATGGGGAGGGGCCATGGGCGGATGGCCGGCTGGCCCTGCCCCTGATCTGGCCAGTTGGCTGGCCACAGTGGGTGTCATAGTGACCAGTAGTTCCAGTCGTTCTGGTCATTCTGGTCATTCAGGCATTCTGGTCACTGACTTTTTATATATATATATAGCTATAACTTGTTTACACTAAAAACTGTTACAGGATTATATATTAGGAACATAAGACCAATATTAATAACCTATGTGCTTTTACTGAACTTTCTTATCCTAGCACATGCTTCCATAGTTCAAGGAACTTGAAAGATACTTTTTTTCCTTTCCCTTATTCCATTCCTGTCTTTATCCCCACACTTACTGTAATGCCGGAAGCCGGTCCATCCTTGCTGCTTGACACAGTCGCTGCAGGAAAGAAACATCTGCACAGCATATGTTTCAAGGGACCTGGCGTATATAGCATACTGTTCTTAATATGTTTGCTCCCCTTAGCGCTGTGTGTTTTAACCAAGGTCACCTCTCCGAGAAAGGTTGTTTCCCCAGGTAGGAATTTTTCCCTGAAGTCAGGGAGGGGATGAAACTCCTTAACTAAGTGCCAGGCGGGTAGTTAATCACTACAAACAATCATGCTTAAGCTACATAATCTTTACTCCCTGGAATGGAGATAAGAAACGCCCTAACCTTTGTAATAGAAATTGACAGGATTAAAATCAACTGGGATAAATACGAATGTAACAAGACAATAAACAGCAGAACCTCTCTGGAGATCAAGACCAGAACTTGGCTGGAGATCCTGGCTAGGCTGCTGATCAACTAAACGCTGTCTCCGTGTCATTCCTTCTTCGCCGACCTCGTCCACACCTTTGGGGACCCCTGGACCCGCTGGGGTTGGACCCCGGCATCTGGCGCCCGAACAGGGTTTCCTTAGGTAAGTCCCCCCGTACTTGGGACGGATAGGACTGCACCATAGGGTGCTTCAGACCGCCCCCCCCCCCCCATAGAGGATAAGTAGGGTAAGCGGGTAGTTAGTACAGAACTTAGATTGACAAGATGGGTCATACTGAGTCTAAAGAAAAAAGACTCTGTATTAATCTTTTAACGCATATGCTTACTAGCAGAATTGGAGTTGAGGTTTTTCCCAGTGAGACAGAAAGTTTTATAGAAGAAGTATGTCAATGGCTTCCAGAGGATGGAACTGTTAATTTAAAAACTTGGGTTGAAGTAGGAAAGCAATTAAAGAAACACCATGAATCTGAGAAGGTCCTGCCATGTTTCTTTTCCCTCTGGGATTCAATCTGTGACACCTTGGCAACAGAGGCAAAAACGGTTGAACTTTCTCAAAATTTAAATAGTCCCTCGGCTCCACCCAGAGAGGACACATCATCATTGTCTTCAGCTCAATCTAAAAGCAATTTAGCTATGCCTACTGATCGGGAGGAGAATAAATATAATAAACATGACCGTTGGTCCTTTCCAGTCAGTAGAGAGGAGAATCGCCCTCCCATTCAAAACAGGCTCCCCAAATTAGAAAGGAAGCCTAAACCAGGTCCTGTGGCTCCTATGAGCTCCATGTCTAAATTTCAAAGGGCGATAAGAGAAGCTGAAGCTAATGGAGATCTTGAATTCTCACTCTGCTTCCCAGTTACATATGAGAATGAGTCTGGTGGGAATAGAAACCCCACCTTGGAGCCTATACCTTACAAAGTACTTAAAGAATTAAAATTGGCCTGCTCTGAATATGGACCTCTAGCTCCTTACACACAAACCTTGGTAGAAACCCTAGCCAGTAAATGGATGACTCCTTATGATTGGTCACAGGTTTGTAAATCCTGTCTCTCAGGAGGCGATTACTTATTATGGAAAACTGAATATGAAGATCTTGCTAAGAAAGCTGTAGCCACTAGCGAAAAAACCAGAAAAAGAATAACCCTAGACATGATATTAGGAGAAGGTGATTTTAACACGGCTGAGGAGCAAATGAATATGCCCACAGAGGCACTTACCAAAGTAACCAGTTGTGCAATAAGTGCCTGGAAATCCCTACCTTATACAGCAGGAAAAACCACCACCCTTACAGAGGTTAAACAGAAGGTCGAGGAACCATATCAGGATTTCCTTTCTCGCCTCATACAGGCAGTCAAGAGAGTAATCAATAACAAAGAGGCAGCCGATATCCTAATCAAACAACTGGCTTTTGAAAATGCTAATAATACCTGTCAGGCTTTATTAAGGCCGATTCGCAGAACAGGAACTATAAATGATTTTATAAAACAGTGTGCTGATGTAAGTCCAGCATTTATACAGGGTGTAGCTATAGCTGCAGCTCTCAAAGGGGAGACATACCCTCAATATGTACAGGCTATAGGACAAGCCAGCAATACTACAGGTAATAAAAGAAATATGAACTGCTACTCTTGTGGCTTATCTGGGCACTTTAGCAGAGAATGCCCAAATAAAAATAATAATAATACTCAGGCCAGATGGCAAGCTCCTCGCAGCCTGGAAATACATTAGGGAATAATATTAATCCTCCAAAAACCGTTTGTCCCCGATGTCAGAAAGGATTCCATTGGGCAAAGGAATGTAGATCAAAATACCATAGAAATGGTCGGCCTTTAAACTCTACAAATAGCTCCCAAGGAGGTTATATCCCATCACCTCAATCGGGAAACTTGAGAAGGGGCCAGCCCCAGGCCCCTGCAATAATAGGGGCATCAACCTTCAACCCCTTTGCAAATTTCGATCAGTCAGTGACCTCTTCAGGGCAACCCCAGGCAGTGCAGGATTGGACCTCCACTCAATCACCCATGCAGTACTAACCCCAGACTCGCCAGTAGCAGCCATTCCTACAGGAGTGTCTGGGCCACTGCCTGAGGGAACTGTAGGTTTAATATTAGGACGGAGCTCCACCTCGTTACAGGGGATCTTAGTCATCCCAGGAGTTGTTGATGCAGACTACACAGGAGAAATACAGATTTTACTTTCCCCACCCACCACAACTATACAGATTCAGCCCAACCAGAGAATTGCCCAATTACTCCTGTTACCAATACATAAAATAGGGACAGCTGTTACCCAGAAAGCTAGAGGGGCCGGAGGCTTTGGATCTAGCGATGCAGCATTTTGGATACAAGAAATCCATGCTACTAGACCTACAAAAATTTTACAAATTCAGGGAAAACCAATTGAAGGTCTATTGGATACAGGAGCAGATGTTTCCTGCATAGCAGGGAAGGATTGGCCCTCTTCATGGCCCACATACACCACCTCCACTTCCCTAGTAGGACTAGGCAAGGCATCTAATGTAAAAAAGAGTTCTCAGATTTTAACTTGGGCTGATGAAGATCAACATTCAGGAACATTCTGTCCCTATGTAATTACTACTATCCCCTTTACATTATGGGGAAGAGATATCTTGTCTCAAATGGGAGTTCTATTATATAGCCCCAGCGGTGTTTGATTTACTCCTGTTACAAAATATTACAAGAAAATGAGTTTAAATATTCCTCTCCTCATCATGTTCTACAACATACTCTATTTGTAATTAATATACTAAATGTAGATTCTGAGGGAAATTCCCCGATGTACAGCCATTGGAACCCTGATCTAACTAAACCTAAAGCCCTCGTCAAATGGAGAGACTTGCTTACAGGAGCCTGGAAGGGACCTGATGTACTTTTAACCCAGGGGAGAGGATATGCTTGTATATTTCCACAGGACGCAGACTCACCTGTGTGGATTCCAGACCGTCTAGTCCGACCTTATGTCTCACCGCCCACCATCTCTGCCTCATCATAGCACACCTGACCAGTGCCCGTCTGCAGCAGATGTGCAGCCCTGAGCTGGAACAATCTGTCCATTGGGAGGATCACATGTGCCTCCGTTTTGTCTTTCCACATGTCCCAGCTTTGCCCCACATCTCCTTTCCTTTTTCCTTTTTTTAAAATCTAACTACTTGTTTGCTGGTTCTTTGGCCTTTCTCCTTTCCTGAACACAGCCTTTTCTAGAATCTCCCTACCCTACTGTTCCAGGAAGGGCATCTCCCTTTTATGCCGTGACTAGGGGTGTTTGGTATATGCCCCATACATGGAGTTGTCTTGTGCCAAGAGCCTGACATCCTGGGCTGAGAAAGCCCTGTTCTGGGACTCTCCTTTGTCCTGTATTGACTCCTCTTACCCTTGTGTCAAGAGGGACCCTCTTCTTACAATCCAATTGCCCATAGCTGTTGCCTGAACTCTCTGTTCATGCTGAGGTTGAAGCCTCATGGTGGCTGGTACCATAGATCTGTCTCTGGCCCAATGGCGTAAGCTGGGCCCTCTCTAGAGAAGAAACCTGAGTTCCCTATGATCAATGCCAGAGCCCCGCCAGCAGGCGAGGGAATCCAAAGGCAGTTGCTGGGCATGGAGGCCAGAGGGACATAGGCTATCAAGGAGACAAAACTGAACCTCACATCACCCTACTTGGCCCAGAGATGGCTGGTAGTCAACGATGGGTAAGACTCCACAGGGTGGGGCAACCTAAGACAGGCACAGTCGGGGGCCAGTAGGAGAAAACTTGGGGTGCAACAAAGGTGGGGCACAGACCCCCCTCCCCAATGGTGCAGGGTCTTGAACACTCGCCCCTTCTGAGGAAGGTCTCCTGTCCCCATGGCTGCTTCCTGCTTCCCATGCCCAGCTCAGATCGGGACCCAGGTAAAGACAGAGACTGGCTGACAGCAGCTGCCCTCTCACTGCAACAGGACTTGTTTTCCATTTCTAACTGGGACCACAGGGAAAGGGGAAGCTGAAGGAAAGGGCTGTGTCAGGATGCTGCCTTCTTCCCTTTCTTCTCCCTCTTTTTTCTAAACACTTCCATGCCTTGTAGTTCTTTTGCTTTCTCTTTTTTTCTACTACCCTCCATTTTCCATATCAGCTGGATCCAGAGGGCACAGCTTACTCCTCCTCGGACATCGACACCACCATCAACCACGGCCCTGATGGACCCTTTGATGCAGCCCTTCAACTTGCTGACACTTGAGGACAGCTGAAATCCCTTGACTGAAGAGGCTGGCAACCTTCTACAGGAATGGGGCTCCTTCTGTGCTCCATCCACTATGTTTATAGCTATGCTCACTATCATTGCTTGCCACTCTTCTTCCGAGACTTAAATGGCCCAATCTGAGAGGTGGCCACTGATTTGCATGCGTGATCATTTAAAAAATAAAAAAGGGGGAATTTGCCGGAAGCCGGTCCATCCTTGCTGCTTGACACAGTCGCTGCAGGAAAGAAACATCTGCACAGCATATGTTTCAAGGGACCTGGCGTATATAGCATACTGTTCTTAATATGTTTGCTCCCCTTAGCGCTGTGTGTTTTAACCAAGGTCACCTCTCCGAGAAAGGTTGTTTCCCCAGGTAGGAATTTTTCCCTGAAGTCAGGGAGGGGATGAAACTCCTTAACTAAGTGCCAGGCGGGTAGTTAATCACTACAAACAATCATGCTTAAGCTACATAATCTTTACTCCCTGGAATGGAGATAAGAAACGCCCTAACCTTTGTAATAGAAATTGACAGGATTAAAATCAACTGGGATAAATACGAATGTAACAAGACAATAAACAGCAGAACCTCTCTGGAGATCAAGACCAGAACTTGGCTGGAGATCCTGGCTAGGCTGCTGATCAACTAAACGCTGTCTCCGTGTCATTCCTTCTTCGCCGACCTCGTCCACACCTTTGGGGACCCCTGGACCCGCTGGGGTTGGACCCCGGCATCTGGCGCCCGAACAGGGTTTCCTTAGGTAAGTCCCCCCGTACTTGGGACGGATAGGACTGCACCATAGGGTGCTTCAGACCGCCCCCCCCCCCCATAGAGGATAAGTAGGGTAAGCGGGTAGTTAGTACAGAACTTAGATTGACAAGATGGGTCATACTGAGTCTAAAGAAAAAAGACTCTGTATTAATCTTTTAACGCATATGCTTACTAGCAGAATTGGAGTTGAGGTTTTTCCCAGTGAGACAGAAAGTTTTATAGAAGAAGTATGTCAATGGCTTCCAGAGGATGGAACTGTTAATTTAAAAACTTGGGTTGAAGTAGGAAAGCAATTAAAGAAACACCATGAATCTGAGAAGGTCCTGCCATGTTTCTTTTCCCTCTGGGATTCAATCTGTGACACCTTGGCAACAGAGGCAAAAACGGTTGAACTTTCTCAAAATTTAAATAGTCCCTCGGCTCCACCCAGAGAGGACACATCATCATTGTCTTCAGCTCAATCTAAAAGCAATTTAGCTATGCCTACTGATCGGGAGGAGAATAAATATAATAAACATGACCGTTGGTCCTTTCCAGTCAGTAGAGAGGAGAATCGCCCTCCCATTCAAAACAGGCTCCCCAAATTAGAAAGGAAGCCTAAACCAGGTCCTGTGGCTCCTATGAGCTCCATGTCTAAATTTCAAAGGGCGATAAGAGAAGCTGAAGCTAATGGAGATCTTGAATTCTCACTCTGCTTCCCAGTTACATATGAGAATGAGTCTGGTGGGAATAGAAACCCCACCTTGGAGCCTATACCTTACAAAGTACTTAAAGAATTAAAATTGGCCTGCTCTGAATATGGACCTCTAGCTCCTTACACACAAACCTTGGTAGAAACCCTAGCCAGTAAATGGATGACTCCTTATGATTGGTCACAGGTTTGTAAATCCTGTCTCTCAGGAGGCGATTACTTATTATGGAAAACTGAATATGAAGATCTTGCTAAGAAAGCTGTAGCCACTAGCGAAAAAACCAGAAAAAGAATAACCCTAGACATGATATTAGGAGAAGGTGATTTTAACACGGCTGAGGAGCAAATGAATATGCCCACAGAGGCACTTACCAAAGTAACCAGTTGTGCAATAAGTGCCTGGAAATCCCTACCTTATACAGCAGGAAAAACCACCACCCTTACAGAGGTTAAACAGAAGGTCGAGGAACCATATCAGGATTTCCTTTCTCGCCTCATACAGGCAGTCAAGAGAGTAATCAATAACAAAGAGGCAGCCGATATCCTAATCAAACAACTGGCTTTTGAAAATGCTAATAATACCTGTCAGGCTTTATTAAGGCCGATTCGCAGAACAGGAACTATAAATGATTTTATAAAACAGTGTGCTGATGTAAGTCCAGCATTTATACAGGGTGTAGCTATAGCTGCAGCTCTCAAAGGGGAGACATACCCTCAATATGTACAGGCTATAGGACAAGCCAGCAATACTACAGGTAATAAAAGAAATATGAACTGCTACTCTTGTGGCTTATCTGGGCACTTTAGCAGAGAATGCCCAAATAAAAATAATAATAATACTCAGGCCAGATGGCAAGCTCCTCGCAGCCTGGAAATACATTAGGGAATAATATTAATCCTCCAAAAACCGTTTGTCCCCGATGTCAGAAAGGATTCCATTGGGCAAAGGAATGTAGATCAAAATACCATAGAAATGGTCGGCCTTTAAACTCTACAAATAGCTCCCAAGGAGGTTATATCCCATCACCTCAATCGGGAAACTTGAGAAGGGGCCAGCCCCAGGCCCCTGCAATAATAGGGGCATCAACCTTCAACCCCTTTGCAAATTTCGATCAGTCAGTGACCTCTTCAGGGCAACCCCAGGCAGTGCAGGATTGGACCTCCACTCAATCACCCATGCAGTACTAACCCCAGACTCGCCAGTAGCAGCCATTCCTACAGGAGTGTCTGGGCCACTGCCTGAGGGAACTGTAGGTTTAATATTAGGACGGAGCTCCACCTCGTTACAGGGGATCTTAGTCATCCCAGGAGTTGTTGATGCAGACTACACAGGAGAAATACAGATTTTACTTTCCCCACCCACCACAACTATACAGATTCAGCCCAACCAGAGAATTGCCCAATTACTCCTGTTACCAATACATAAAATAGGGACAGCTGTTACCCAGAAAGCTAGAGGGGCCGGAGGCTTTGGATCTAGCGATGCAGCATTTTGGATACAAGAAATCCATGCTACTAGACCTACAAAAATTTTACAAATTCAGGGAAAACCAATTGAAGGTCTATTGGATACAGGAGCAGATGTTTCCTGCATAGCAGGGAAGGATTGGCCCTCTTCATGGCCCACATACACCACCTCCACTTCCCTAGTAGGACTAGGCAAGGCATCTAATGTAAAAAAGAGTTCTCAGATTTTAACTTGGGCTGATGAAGATCAACATTCAGGAACATTCTGTCCCTATGTAATTACTACTATCCCCTTTACATTATGGGGAAGAGATATCTTGTCTCAAATGGGAGTTCTATTATATAGCCCCAGCGGTGTTTGATTTACTCCTGTTACAAAATATTACAAGAAAATGAGTTTAAATATTCCTCTCCTCATCATGTTCTACAACATACTCTATTTGTAATTAATATACTAAATGTAGATTCTGAGGGAAATTCCCCGATGTACAGCCATTGGAACCCTGATCTAACTAAACCTAAAGCCCTCGTCAAATGGAGAGACTTGCTTACAGGAGCCTGGAAGGGACCTGATGTACTTTTAACCCAGGGGAGAGGATATGCTTGTATATTTCCACAGGACGCAGACTCACCTGTGTGGATTCCAGACCGTCTAGTCCGACCTTATGTCTCACCGCCCACCATCTCTGCCTCATCATAGCACACCTGACCAGTGCCCGTCTGCAGCAGATGTGCAGCCCTGAGCTGGAACAATCTGTCCATTGGGAGGATCACATGTGCCTCCGTTTTGTCTTTCCACATGTCCCAGCTTTGCCCCACATCTCCTTTCCTTTTTCCTTTTTTTAAAATCTAACTACTTGTTTGCTGGTTCTTTGGCCTTTCTCCTTTCCTGAACACAGCCTTTTCTAGAATCTCCCTACCCTACTGTTCCAGGAAGGGCATCTCCCTTTTATGCCGTGACTAGGGGTGTTTGGTATATGCCCCATACATGGAGTTGTCTTGTGCCAAGAGCCTGACATCCTGGGCTGAGAAAGCCCTGTTCTGGGACTCTCCTTTGTCCTGTATTGACTCCTCTTACCCTTGTGTCAAGAGGGACCCTCTTCTTACAATCCAATTGCCCATAGCTGTTGCCTGAACTCTCTGTTCATGCTGAGGTTGAAGCCTCATGGTGGCTGGTACCATAGATCTGTCTCTGGCCCAATGGCGTAAGCTGGGCCCTCTCTAGAGAAGAAACCTGAGTTCCCTATGATCAATGCCAGAGCCCCGCCAGCAGGCGAGGGAATCCAAAGGCAGTTGCTGGGCATGGAGGCCAGAGGGACATAGGCTATCAAGGAGACAAAACTGAACCTCACATCACCCTACTTGGCCCAGAGATGGCTGGTAGTCAACGATGGGTAAGACTCCACAGGGTGGGGCAACCTAAGACAGGCACAGTCGGGGGCCAGTAGGAGAAAACTTGGGGTGCAACAAAGGTGGGGCACAGACCCCCCTCCCCAATGGTGCAGGGTCTTGAACACTCGCCCCTTCTGAGGAAGGTCTCCTGTCCCCATGGCTGCTTCCTGCTTCCCATGCCCAGCTCAGATCGGGACCCAGGTAAAGACAGAGACTGGCTGACAGCAGCTGCCCTCTCACTGCAACAGGACTTGTTTTCCATTTCTAACTGGGACCACAGGGAAAGGGGAAGCTGAAGGAAAGGGCTGTGTCAGGATGCTGCCTTCTTCCCTTTCTTCTCCCTCTTTTTTCTAAACACTTCCATGCCTTGTAGTTCTTTTGCTTTCTCTTTTTTTCTACTACCCTCCATTTTCCATATCAGCTGGATCCAGAGGGCACAGCTTACTCCTCCTCGGACATCGACACCACCATCAACCACGGCCCTGATGGACCCTTTGATGCAGCCCTTCAACTTGCTGACACTTGAGGACAGCTGAAATCCCTTGACTGAAGAGGCTGGCAACCTTCTACAGGAATGGGGCTCCTTCTGTGCTCCATCCACTATGTTTATAGCTATGCTCACTATCATTGCTTGCCACTCTTCTTCCGAGACTTAAATGGCCCAATCTGAGAGGTGGCCACTGATTTGCATGCGTGATCATTTAAAAAATAAAAAAGGGGGAATTTGCCGGAAGCCGGTCCATCCTTGCTGCTTGACACAGTCGCTGCAGGAAAGAAACATCTGCACAGCATATGTTTCAAGGGACCTGGCGTATATAGCATACTGTTCTTAATATGTTTGCTCCCCTTAGCGCTGTGTGTTTTAACCAAGGTCACCTCTCCGAGAAAGGTTGTTTCCCCAGGTAGGAATTTTTCCCTGAAGTCAGGGAGGGGATGAAACTCCTTAACTAAGTGCCAGGCGGGTAGTTAATCACTACAAACAATCATGCTTAAGCTACATAATCTTTACTCCCTGGAATGGAGATAAGAAACGCCCTAACCTTTGTAATAGAAATTGACAGGATTAAAATCAACTGGGATAAATACGAATGTAACAAGACAATAAACAGCAGAACCTCTCTGGAGATCAAGACCAGAACTTGGCTGGAGATCCTGGCTAGGCTGCTGATCAACTAAACGCTGTCTCCGTGTCATTCCTTCTTCGCCGACCTCGTCCACACCTTTGGGGACCCCTGGACCCGCTGGGGTTGGACCCCGGCACTGTAAAACATTAATAAAATAAGAATTAAAAGAATCCCACCCAAAATAAATAACCTATTGCATAAGACACAGACAACTATAGCTAGAAACATTTTTAAAGGGAGCTATAAGGAACCAGCCTTAACAGAAATTAGAAATAATTAAAAAGGAGAAAAGATGAATGATTTTTAGTGTAGATCTGAATTTTAAATAAAGCAAAGCTATTGTTAGTCAATATTGATCTTTACTTATTATCACTATTGAATACTCACACTCTAATCTTAGTAATAGCAGTTTTTAGAAATGTTTCCTGTATATAAACATAAGCAAAACCATATATATCTATATCTGTCTATGTAGGGCGCGGCTATAGGGTTAAGCCTCAGACTGACCTGTTGGCAAAGCCACAAACAAGTCCCAGCTTAGAGGGCATAGCCCTCTTAGCATAATTAGGCTTAATCTTATGATGCTCCCTAGATCTTATCTGGGTAGCTAATGGACTGTGGTAGGTGTAACAAGTGCTGCCAAAACAAGTGAAACTCATAGGAACATTGTAACTATGGTGACCACTACCTTGTTTACCTCTGGCTATAAAATAAAGGCTCAGCTTGCTGTCTCGGTCTCTTTCTGTGGCCTTACCCAGGCACAGGAGATCCACCAGCTTATTCTCTTTGCCTGTCTTTTCTACATCTTTTCCCGCCCCCCACCTCCCAAGCTCACTGAACCCTAGGCTGATCTGGCTCGCCACTCTATCTATCTATCTATCTATCTATCTATCTATCTATCTATCTATCTATCATTTATCTATCATCTATTATCTATCTATCATCTATCTATCTATCTATCTATCTATCTATCTATCTATCTATCTATATGCAGGTAGATGAATTGATAGTAACAGATATGATTTTTTCAGCAGTGTTCCTAAGAGCAAAGATGACAAAAGCTAACTGTCCATCAAAGGAAATAGTTAAAAAAATACATTGTACTATATAGTAAGATAAAAGTATCAACAGATAGCTAATAAATACATGAGGAAATTTATAACTTATCAAAATTATATTTATACATTTTAATAAGAAAATTGTGCCCATAAAATATGGTTATAAATTTAAATGATAACAAAATGAAGAGACATTTTTTGTTTGTTTGTTTTGAATAGTAGGCTTTAATATATGACTAGAATATCTTTGAAATTGATACAGATTGTGCCTACTAACAAGGGTAGCCCAGAGTAATGAACTGTATGATTTTGGGGCTAGGATAAAAGAGTTTTATTTTAAATACTTTTGAAAGCATGAAGTTTTTAAAAACTTACAGAAGATAATATGTATGGTTAAAATTATAAAATAATACCATGCACCCACATAAAAAAATCTAATGAACAAACTAAACTGATGAATAAAATAGATCCAGAGACATCAAAGCATGCAACAGACTGACGAATTTCAGAGGGAAGGGGTGGAGGGTGGGCGGGAAGAGATTAACCAAAGAACTTATATGCATATATGCATAACTCATGGACAGACAATAGTTTGATGAAGGCCTGGGGAAGGTGTGAGGGGGGCCAATGGGAGAAGAAAAAGGAGATATCTGTTATACTTTCAACAACGAAGATAAATAAATATATAAAAAGTTATTTTTGTCTTCTGTAAAACCCTCCCAAATTACATCCCCTCCTTCCCTCCTAGATTTAGTACTTACATCTAGTTTGTATTTAACACATATTTGCCTTTTTTCTAGTTCTAACACATTTATAAGGTTGCCTAAAAATTATAATGTGCAATATTGCATTGTTGCTGGAAGATTGGATTGGTGGGATTCCTCCATTGCTAGTGGGACTAGGGTTCTTACGATATCTTTAGAAAATGAATTTTCTAAGACTCTCATGGGAGAAAGGGGTTCTTATTGGCACGGGAAAGGTGCAACTGGGGGTTCAGTAGAACCAAAAGTAGGGCAACTGTCCAGAGTTTTGGTTCCATGGTGGAGCTGAGTCTGATGTAGCATCAGGCTAATCACCATCTGTTAGTCCATTGTGTGGGTCCCACATGGCCATGAGCTAAGTCAGTGACTGCAGGGGAGCATGCCCCCTGCAACACCAGTCCCAAGAGGGTAAGAGGTCTAGAAGCGCAAGAGAGCAAGAGAGAGAACTCCCTTTGTTCAGGAGTTTAAATATCAAATCTTCCCTCACTTGCAGTGGCCACATTTATTTTGGCCACTGACTTGTTCCCAAGTGTGACTGACAGATAAGCGTCTTCCCACATCACCCAGACCTTACTGGACATGCTTCTAAACTGCCTTTGTCCAGTTCTTCTCCCCATTGATCTGTGGAGAACAGACTTGGAAAATGTTAACGCAGCTTTCTTGAACAGCTGTCTACATAGCATGCCTATATTATCTAGTCTTCCTTTTACTCCTTTCCTGTTAATAATAACCAGATTATTAATGGTATTAGCATGTTAAAATTAAATGAGAAGACACTACATGAATTAAGTAGCAAATTGATTTGTACCCTCAATATTATTATTATTATTATTTTACTTTAATCAAATCACTGTGTGCACCTAAATTTTGTCTAAAGACATTTGAATTTTCTTTTAGGATTTTTAGCTGTTGCTTTGGTCATCTCTGTATATGTCTTTTGGGGGAACATGTGCAAAATGAATATTTGTAGTAGATTAGCAGGGTCCTAATTTATAAACAGTGACATGTACCAGTAAATTAAATGGTTTTCCAATGTAGTTGTATTATTTATGCCCCATCTGCCATTTATAAATTACCACTTGCTAGACAACCGAACAAAATGTATAGCTGACAGATTAAAAAAATCTTGTCAACATGGTGACTCTAAAATAGAGTGATTTAATATTTTATATCATTGATTATTTAGAGGTTGAACAGATTTTCATATGCATAATGGCCACTTATCTTCTGTGAAGTAACTGGTGATGTATATTTTGCCCATCTTATCAGTTAAGTTGCTCTCCCTTTTTATTGAATTTTTCATCACTGCTTAAAGATTAAATATTTCATAAATGTCATTTGAAGTTTTTGATTTGCCTTTTGAATTTATGGTGTACTTTGATAAGCAAAATTCAGTTTTTGTTAGTTCAAGTTAAATAATATTTTCTATAGTGATTTATGTTATTTTTATTAAAACTTAATTGTAAACTAGAATGTTGCACCCAGAAAACATAGGGTCCAAAAAGAGCCATTTTCAGAAAAATAAAACCTGAGATCATTTAGCAGTGACAGAACTTCATTAAAGGGCCTTTTAAAGATGTACTTTAGAAATAAGGAGTAAAGTCCTGGAAGCTAGAAAAACAGTGGAACAAGTATGAAACACATTGATAAATCCAAATAATTAGTGACTATATAATCCTGGTGGGAATATTCTAGATCTAGGTGTATAGATGTTTATATATTGTGTAAATTGAGAGATGATTTGAGTGAAAACACTTTCAGTTTATGACATTATACAAGTAGAGGTAAAACTTCATAAGATATCTTATCTTTTCATACTTTAAATATAAAAACTAAAATTTATAGTGTAATGATTGAGGTATAAAAACATTCTGGATTTGTAGAGGAGAAAAAAAAAGAATAATTAGGAAAACTTCCCTGTCCTAAGAAAGAAACATAAAAGGAGGTAAGAATGCATTATAAATAGAACAAATAGTTAATGCAAAAGTAGCATAAATAAATCAAAAAACATTTCATATATAAAGATCTTCATTTTAATTTCATGGTTTAAATATTAATCTCTCAGGAACTCATTTTTGATAATTAAGCTTCAAGAAAGAAGTCACTGGAACTAGTTCTGTGGGAAGTCATTGGATAACTCTAAACATAATAATAAAACATCATTTCACAATGTTTAGCGACTACTTCACATCCTCAGCAGAGCGATCAAGGACTGAATGAGCATTAAAACTGAATAACACGGTTACTCCTCAGATTGGTCCCTCAGGTTTAGGGTTGACTGAGCTTTAAATTGTCTGCATTCTATTGACTATTCAATTCTCTCAGTCAATTGGTAAGTAAAATACTTTAGTCATCAGAGTTGTTAATCTACTTTCATGACACTTGCTTTTCTTGAAACATTAGATTAGCTCTTTTGTTTTCTGAATTTAAGATTCAGGCCAAGTTAAATGGAATTTATGTCATTACAAATTGTCAGGCATAACTCCTCCTGGGAAATGTGAGGGTTTTTGTGTAATAAACAGTCTTTATAAAATCAGCAGAGAGCAATATGATTTATGTCAACCAGCTGAAATTGTTATTTTTTTAATGAAAATAATTAAATCAAAATACAATATTTGAAAGTTCCTATTTCATAAATATTAGGATGTAGCATGGCTGGACCATTTATTTATAGTGACTAAAATATATGTGTCTATGTCATATTTACATGTAATATAGGTTACTTTGCTTTTTCATATATATATATATATATATATATATATATATATATATATATGTATGTATTTTTTGTTTGTATGTTTCTATTTTCCCTGCAGTAATTAAATCTGGAAAATATATATTATTTTGTTTTGATAATTCCCTTAAAAGTCAGTATTTTAAATTACTTTAGTTTTCTTTGACATGTGAATGTGTTTATTTCCTCTTTATTCCTGAAGTATATTTTCACCCCATATAGGATTCTGGATTGACAGGGTTTTTCTTGTTATTGTTGTTTGTTCATTTTTTGTTAATTTCCCTCATAACTTGAACAATGTTTGCCACATACTCTAGATGGATTTCTTATGAGAAATCCATTGTCATTTCATTTTTCTCTTCTATAGATATTATGTCTTTTTCTCTCTCACTGCTTTCCAGATATTTTCTTTGTGTTCAGTCTTCTTATGTTGAACATGATGTGTTTGTATTTCTGAAGGTTTATCCTGTTGGGGCAGAGTTAGGGAACCTTTTTTCTGACAAGGGCCATTTGGATATTTATAACATCATTCACAGGCCATACAAAATTATCAACTTAAAAATTAGCCTGCTATATTTGCTCAAACATTTAATTAACTCAGCCCTAATGCCTTGGCAGGACCAGATCAAATGATTTTGCAGGTCTTATATGGCCCTTGGGCTGGACATTCCTCACCCCTGAGTTAGGGATTCACTGGAATTCTTGGGCAGTAGATTTATGGTGTTTGTATTTTTCCCCCCAAATTTGGGAAGTTTACTTTATTACTAGAGGCCCGGTGCACAAAATTTGTGCACTCAGGGGGCATTTCCCCGCCCCCCCCCCCCCCCACCCCCAGCCCGGCCTGTGCCCTCTCGCAGTCCGGGAGCCCTTGGGGGATGTCCAGCTGATGGCTTAGGCCCAATCTGTCAGTTGGACATCCTTACCATTGCTGTGGAGGCGGGAGAGTCTCCCATCACCGCCACTGTGCTCATCAGCCATGAGCCCGGCTTATGGCTGAGCAGAGCTCCCCCTGTGGTAGTGCATTGACCACTAGGGGCAGCTCCTGTGTTGAGTGCGATTGGGCTGAAACAGGCTCTCTGACATTCCCCGAGGGGTCCCAGACTGATAGAGGGTGCAGGCCAGGCTGAGGGACCCCACAGGTGGACTATCAGGGCTGAGGAGGGACGCGGGAGGTTGGCCAGCTGGGGAGGGATCGTGGGAGGGCTCCAGGACATAGCCAGCCCATCTCACTCAGTCCCAATCGGCCAGACCCCAGCAGCAAGCTAACCTATTGGTCGGAGTGTCTGCCCCTGGTGGTCAGTGCATGTCATAGTGACTGGTCAACTGTCTGCCCCCTTGTGGTCAGTGCATGTCATAGTGAGCAGTTGAGCAGTCTTAGGATATCATTAGCATATTATGCTTTGATTGGTTGAACGGATGACCAGATGACCAGACACTTAGCATATTAGGCTTTTATTATATAGGATTTTTCTGAGGGCTTTAAGCCAACCCTACTTCTCTTTTACAATGTGATATTAAATATGTTATCATAACCATGTTCATGGATAGGAAGAATTAACATCATTAAGATATCCATAATACCCAAAGCAATCTATAGATTCAACAGAATTCATATCAAGATACCAAAGGCATATTTCACAGAACTAAAAAAAAGTATTCCAAAAATTTATATGGAACCACAAAAGACCCTGAATAGCCATTGCAATCTTGAGAAAAAAGAACAAAGTTGGAAGAATCTTGTTACCTGATAACAAACTATACCACACGGCCATAGTAATCAAAACAGCATGATACTGGCATAAATACAGACATATAAATCAATGTGACAATATAGGGATCCCAGAATTATACCCACGCCTTCATGGTCAATTAATATTTGACAGTGGAGGTAAGAACACACAATGGTGTAAAGAGAGTCTATTCAATAAATGTTGGAACACTTGGCAGATATGTCCAAAAAATGAAATTGGACCACCTTATTACACCATACACAAGAATAAATTCCATATGGATTAAAGACATAAATGTAAGACTCAAAACCATAAAAATTCTAAAAGAAAACATGGGCAGTAAAATCTTAGACATTTTTGGTAGCAATATTTTTTCTGACACATTTCCTTGGACTAGAGAAACAAAGGAGAAAATAAACAAATGGGATACATCAAATTAAAAAGTTTTTGCATAGCAAAGAAAACCATCAATAATATGAAAGGACAATCCACTGAATGAGAACACATTTGCCAATAATACATCTCATAAGGGGTTAATATTCAAAATTTATAAAGAACTCGAAAAACTCAACACCAAAAAAACCAAGCAATCCAATTACAAAATGGACAAAGGACTTGAGTAGACACTTCTCCAAAAGAGGACACACAGATGGCCAATAGACATGAAAAAATGCTTAGTATCACGGACCATCAGAGAGATGCAAATTAAAACCACAATGAGATATCACCTCACACTTGTCAGAATGGCTACCATCTATAAAACAACAAACAACAAGTGTTAGTGAGGACGTAAAGAAAAGGCCACACTTGTGCATTGTTGGTGGAATGCAGATTGGTACAACCACTGTGGAAAACTATAGAGTTTCCTGAAAAACAATTGAATATGGAACTGGGTTATGAACCAGCAATTTCACTTCTGGGAATATATCCGAGGAAGCCTGAAACACGATTCAAAAGAACATATGCACTCCTGTGTTCATTGCAGCGCTATTTAAAATAGCCCAGATTTGGTAGCAGTGCCCGTGAGTAGATGATTACACATAAAGCTGTGGTGCTTTTTCTCAATGGATTATTGTTCAGTTACAGAAAAGAAGGAAATCTTACCTTTTGCAACAGCATGGATGGACCTGGAGAGTGTTATGCTAAGTGAAATAAACCAGTCAGAAAAAGACAATTATCATACAATTCCACTTATATGTGGAATCTAATGTACAAAATATGTAAGCAAACATTATAGAAATAGGCACTAAGATAGAGAAAACAATGTAAATTGTCTAACTGAAAATAATAATAACCATTTAAAAAATTTTTAATTGATGAGCACAACAACAAAAAAGGAAAAATAGAATTTTTAAATGAATAAAAGTTAGGAAATGGTGGGAATATAAAAAACATTTTTATTGAATTTATTGGGGTGACATTGGTTAATAAAATTGTATAGGTTTCAGAGGTACCATTCTACAATACATCATCTCTATATTGCATTGTGGGTTCACGTAAAGTGTCCTTTCATCCACATTTATCAGCCATCACCACCACCATCCTTCCCTCTGGTAATCACCACACTATTTTGTTTTCTGAAATTCTTTACTTTTTAAATTTATTTCTAGCATGATCATTGAAGCAGTTTTATAATGACTGCTCTAAAATATGTGTTGATAATTTTAACATTTCTGTGATCATTTGAAATAATTAAGAGATTATTAAAGATAATCTCTTAATTATCTTTTTTCATTCAGTTTGATATCACTTACAAGTGATTTTTATAAAAACTTCTGGGTCACTCTTGCAATAAGTTGTAAGCTAAGGGAGAAGAAATGGCTAACCCAGACTCCTGGTAAGGGGCATGTGCTTACCCAGAGATGCCACTGTGCTGAGATTAAATAGGAGTGTCTGCTCTACTTGGACAGTAAATTGTAAGAGATTCTGATACCCGATCAATAAAGGACTGGAATGGGAAGAAATACAGCAATATTTTGTTGCAATTTACAAGTTTATTAACATTGAAAGTACTCTTGAAGAGAAAGAAAAATTGGGAGGTTTACACTACTGGATTTTGGGGATTACTATAAAGTTGTAGTTGTTAAAGTAAATTAAAGCTAATGTAATATTGAATCCAAAAGAAACAAAGAGAATGATGGAATAAAAAAGAGTCTAGTAGATGTATGTATATGAAGACATTGGATAAGGAATAGAAATTGATAGCCAAGCAAAAAGAATACATTAGAAACTTATTTATTAAATTGATTGGGGTGACATTGGTCAACATGAACATGTAGGTTTCAGGTGTGCGCTTCTATGTTACAAGATCTGTATATTGCACCATGTGCCCACCACCCAAAGTCAAATCTCCTGTCACTTTATATTAGAACCCTCCTTCTCCCTCACTCTCTTCCCTCTGGCAATTACCACAATGCTGGTTGTGTTCATGAGTTTCTGTTTTATGTCTCACATATGAGTGAAATCATATAGTTCCAAAAAGAATAAATTTTTCAGTGAATGTTGCTATATTAGTTAGATATCAATATGGGTGGAAACAAACAAAAACAACATTAACTCCAACATTACACCAACCCCGTGATCGGCCCTGCTCTGTGCGTGACAGGGGGGAGCTCCCTAACCCCCTGATCGACCCTGCTCTGTGCGTGATAGGGTACGGAGCCCCAACCCCCCTGATGGGCCCTGCTCTGTGCATGACAGGGGGTGGCGCTGCAACCTGCCCATCGACCCTGCCTTGAGTGTGACAGGGGGCGGTGCCCCAACCCCCCAATCAGCCCTACCTTGAGCGTGACTGAGGGTGGCATCGCAACCTCCCAATCCGCCCTGCTCTGTGCATGACAGAGGGCGGCGCCCCAACTCCCCAATGGTCCCTGCTCTGAGCCCGACCAGGGGCTGCACCTAGGGATTGGGCCTGCCCTCTGCCACCTGGGAGCAGGCCTAAGCCAGCAGGTCGTTATCTCCCGAGGGGTCCCAGACTGCGAGAGGGCACAGGCCGGGCTGAGGGACCCCCCTTCCCCCCCGAGTGCACAAATTTTTGTGTGCACCGGGCCTCTAGTGTAATAATAAAGGTCCATGAACAGATGGACAGTGGAATGGATGCATCAGTTGATTACCATCAGAAAGTGAATATTCTACAGCAATGAAAATGATGAAAATGAATGGTGTAAGAAGCCAAAATTATACAATGGAGAGACAGAAAAAAAAGCCTCTTTAATAAAATGGTGCTAGAAAACAGGAAAGCCACATGCAAAATAATGAAAGCCATATACAAAAATTAACTCAAAATAGATCAATGGCCTAACTGTGAGTTGAAACAATAGATTACATAGAAGAAAACATAGGTACTAAATGTGTGTACCTTGGTCTTACAGAATATTTTATGAATCTGACTCTAAAGGCAAGGGAAGTTAAAGACAAAAATAAATGAATGGGACTATATCAAACTAAAAAGCTTCTGCATAGCAAAAGAAACCACCAACAAATAAAAAGGCAACCAGCTGAAAGGGAGAGGATATTTGCAAACAGCAGCTTCGACAAGGGGTTAATATCCAAAATATAATAAAGAATTTATACAAGTGAACAAGAACCAAAAACAAACAATCCAATTTAAAAATGGGCAGAGAACATGAACAGATCCTTCTCCCAAGAAGACATACAAGTAGCCAACAGATATATAAAAACATGTTCAACTTCACTACCTGTTAGGGATATGCAGATCAAAACTACAATGAGTTACCACCTCACTCCTGTTGGAATGGCTATTTTCAACAAGACAAGTAGTAAGTGTTGGAGGTTGTGGAGATAAAGGAACCCTCACTCACTGCTGTGGGACTATAAGCTGGTACAGCCACTATGGAAGACAGTACGGAGGTTCCTCAAAAAATTCAGAATAGAGTTACCATATGATCCAGCAAGCCTTCTTCTGGGTATCTACTAAAAAATTTGAAAACATTTGTCCACAAAATATATGGACCCTTATGTTCATTGCAGCATTATTCATGGTGGCCAAGACATGAAAACAACAAAAATGTCTTTTGATAAATGATTGGATAAAGATATGTGGTACATATATACGATGGAATACTACTCAGCCATAGGAAAAGATGAAATACTATCATTGAGACAATATAGATGGACCTTGAGAATATCATGCTAAGCAAAATATCTCAGACAATATGATTTCACCCATATGTGGGATATATAACAAAAAGTAACAAATGAAAAAAAAAAAACCACCTCATAGAAACAGATCATAGTATAGTGGTTAAAAGAAGGAAAAGGGGGATGAGAAGTTAGTAAAGGCTAAAGGGGATCAAATATATGGTGATGCAAGAAGATTTGACTTTGGGTGTTGGACACACAAAGTAATATACAGATCATGTATCACAAGATTGTACATTTCAAACCTGTATAATCTTATTAACCAATGTACCCCCAATAAATTTAATTTAAAAATAACAAAAGAAATATTTATTTGTATCCCAAAACAAAACAATATACTAGTAATTTGAAAGAATATATACACCCCCGTGTATATTGCAGCATTATTTACAATAGCCAAGGTATAGAAAAGAGAAAATGAATGAATTACTGCTACTTATGGATAACTCTTCTAAGCATAATTTTAACAGAAAGAATCTAAATACAAATGAATGGAGACTGTCTGTGTTTAAGCAATTACTTTTAAAAAACAGACAAAAACAATCACTTATATGGAAATTCATTATATTGTGTGGCTTTTTATACAAAATATAATGATTGACAGTGGGCATCAACGACCTTTGAGGGTGCTGATGACATTATGTTTCCTGACCTGGATAGTGTTTCCATAGGTGATAATTCATTGTACTACATGTTTATGTTTTATATACTTTTATATATGTGTAGCTTACCTAATAAAATATGGTTGACCTGGTTTATGCAATTGAAAAGTATAGAGGTAAAGTCTTACTACAGGCAACTTTCAATTACTAAACCGATAGTGTTATGAGGGAATTTTTTTCCTTTTTTCTAATCTCCACATACTGCTGTAGCCTAAGAATTTATGATTTCAATATTTCTGTTAGTAGTTCACAGAACTGCATACTTTATTCTTCATGTTTGAGAGACTGAGAATATTTTCTTTCCTAGCATACACAGAACAAATCCTGAGATAGACTAATTGCCCACCACGGGACCAAAAGATGTGGTCAAAGAGGAACACGAAAGGATTGGTTTCACCTAGCTCTAGGTCGGGCTGTGCAATCAGCTTTAGTACAATTGTTTGATGCCTTGATAAAACTAGAGAGCTGCTGAGAAGAGGTGATGGGGGATGAAAGTTACTAGAATTCAATTCAGAATTATAAGAAACTAAAACAAATTAGACCTAGATTATACCAATTACATTCTCAAAGCCAGGGTGGGCCAAATAATGATTATTTTAATATATTGACTATTATAATCTAACTTACTTAAAAAATGAGATTGTAAGTACAAATGAAAAATAGAGTACACTGAACTGACACTTGCTAGACATGGTTCTCTTCTGCTCTCAAAATGACTCTTAGCAAATACATTAGTGTTTATCCATGCACAATGCCATTAAATGGAAACTATTGCTTTGGAAAAATTAAATGTGAGGTTAACAAAGTTAATTCACATAGGGAGCATTTAAACTATACCAAATTAATGCAAGATTCAACATTTGGTGGAAAAGTAACCACATTAGTGGCATTAATGAACTGTGTGTAACTAAGCTCTCCTTTCACACCAGAAAGTGCTTCTAATTTATTGAGGTCTTTAGAAATTAACCAGGAGTCACTTTCTAAGTCAATATGCAAAAGAAGGTGGTGGTGCTATTAGATTTCAGACGCCGGTCATGTTAAGTCATCATAATTAGTTTCTACCTTATGAGAATACTTATCACACATACTAAGATCAAAAGGTCTTTTAAAGGACTGTATGAAATGCATGTTTAAATACATTTGTGCATTTAAAAACATTTTAAAGTAATAATAGAAAATAGAGTCAATCTGCAACTTCCATATAATTGTAGATCTTATGTACTTCTCAGAACAATGCATCTGGAGTCAGAATGTGCTATTTTTTCTTACTTTTGATGTTAACAGAAATTAACTTGTTATAGCTTGTAGCTATTAAGAATGTTAATAAATTAAATTATCAGCCAGTATATTGAGAATAAACTTAAAATTTTAAACAAGGTGGAAAATTATGACTAATTAGAAAAATGTTTTTATTAATTTTAGAGAGAGGGAGAGAGAGAGAGAGGGAGAGAGAGAGAGAGAGAGAGAGAGAGAGAGAGAGAGAGAGAAACATAAATCAGCTGCCTCCTGCATGCCCCCTACTAGGGATTGAGTTGGAAACACAACCCGGCCATGTGGCCTGACCAGAATCGAATCGGTGACTTCTTGGTTTATGGGTTGACACTCAACTACTGAGCCACCCTGCGAGGCATGACTAATTTTCTAATAGCTTTTGGAAAAAACCTTTAGGTATGAGAGAGATGAAGAAAGCAAACTCGCTATAATCAAATTCTCCTGTAAAATAAGGTTAGAAGAAG